>NC_057798.1:402466828-402681170 GCF_018294505.1 Triticum aestivum | reverse complement strand
TCACCGCCGTCAAGCTCCGCCCCCGCCGTCGCCGGCCAGATCCGGCCTCCGGCCGACCGGATCCGGCTTCCCCGCCCGCCATCCCCGGCTTGCCGCGTCGCCGGTGCCGCCCTAGGCGCTGCCGCCGCCGCCCTGCCATGGCCTCGGCCGGCCTCGTCGGGCAGGACGACGAGGGCCGCCTGGGCGCCTCCCTCTCGCGCCGCATGGGCCTCCCTGTGGGCCGTGACCCAGTGCGCCGGCCTCCAAAGGCCCAACCCGACCACCCCGACCGTCCTGCTAGGCCCTTGGTGAGGAGACCACCTATCTTTCGCCCGTGCGCGGTTTAACTATATTACGCTCACTCTGTTTTTTTCAAAAAAACTGCTAAGTCCCCAGAAACTCATAAAATGTTGCATACTTTGACCTGCTGTAACTTCATGTGTGTGGCTCCGTTTCGTGCATGTAATATGTCAAATTGTTCGTCTAGACGAGTACATCATTTCATTTCATTGCATCATATTCATTTGAGCTCATCTTGATGCCTGAATCATTGTTGCAAGAGTGCTTCATAATGTTTTCTGCTATCTGTTAACAGAACGAGCTCTTTTGTCATTTTTGCCATGATTGATGTGTGCATCCTATGAGGTTGATGTCTACATGTGTTTTGAACTAGGACATGTATTCTTTACAGAGGTGTTTACCATGTATTTTTGTGGTCAATTTGGTGACTAGCACAAGCATGCAAACTAGGCTTCGTAATGTTGCTGATTTTAGTCCCTGTTCTGCTGTTATTTTGATGCCATGTAACTTGATGCTACAGAGAGATCCATGCATATTTTGAGATACTTCAGTAAGGATGTTTTGAACATGTGGTTATTGTCTATCCATTAATGCCCCTGTTTGCATTTATGGAGTAGTCTAGCATGTCTTTTTCGTGCTCTACTTTTGCTTCAAAATGTTTCCTGGCAGATTGTTTACATGTTATTCAATTTTGCCAAGGTTGTTGTAGTTGATCCTTGCATGCTATGAACTTGTCCTTGCATTGGTTTGTTTCACAAATATGTTTTCTTACTGTTGGTTGCCTTGCCATGCCATGTATTGCTGTGTGGTGAGTGGTACAAGCTCATTTACATGCCTTCATAATTCTGTTCCTGCCATGTTTGAATCTGTAATATAATTTGCTATGTTTACATGGGTGCCATCATATTTTCTGATCCTTTTTGGCTTATGGTCAATAAGGGACTTTTGATCTATGCAATTAGTAGATTCATGCCATGCTTTTGTTTGCCATAATAAGTTCCTGTAACATGTTGTTTGATAGCTCTAAACATTGCAACCTGATGTTATTTTCTGCAAAGTCTGAATTGTTATTACTTGCAATCTTACCATGTGTGTTTGAGTTTGTTCTAGTGATTTCTGGAGATAGATCAGTGTTCATGTTTTGTTATGGTTTATCTGTACATCATGCCCATGCCTTTTGTTTTCATGTTGTGGTGCTGTAGCATGTTGTTTTGATGCTTGCAATATGCCTAGTTGCTGTTTTGGACAGCTTGTCCTTTAAAGTTGTTTCATGTATGTGTGTTGAACCGTTGCTCCGTTTTGAGTGTGCTCTATATGAAACTTGCTTGTTTTTGTGTGTAGCTTCATATTATCATGTTGCATCCTTGTTTTGAGGTGTTTGCTTGATGTTTGTATGCATTTTGCATCAATGCCTTGTTTAACTTGTCTTGCTCATATCTTCTAGGCCGTAGCTCCAACTCTAATGAACTTTATATGTAACTTGACTAGAAACTCGTGTAGATCATCCTTGTGCATCTTAACTTGATGTTTAACAACTTGAACATAAGGTTTATTCAGATCTGGACCAATTTCGAAATATGCATATGAGGACTTATCGGAATTGTTAAATGTTGTTCCCGGCCTCATTTAAACTTGCCTTGATGTGTTGTTCTTGTTTGCATCATTCTCTTGCCATGAGTAGCTTCATGTAGTCTTGGCTTGCATCATGATTGTTGTGCATCATGTCTTGTCTATGAGTGGTGCGTTTACCTTGTTGTGTGCTTCTTTTCGATAGTTCCTGTTTCGTTGCGATCGTGAGGATTCGTTCGTCTACGCTTGGTTCGGCTTCATCCGTTCGTCTTCTTCATGGACTCGTTCTTCTTCCTTGCGGGATTTCAGGCAAGATGACCGCTACCCTGGATCTCACTACTATCATTGCTATGCTAGTTGCTTCGTTCTATCGCTATGCTGCGCTACCTATTACCTGTTTATCAAGCCTCCCATATTGCCATGAACCTCTAACCTTTGACACCTTTCCTACGCAAACCGTTGTTTGGCTATGTTACCGCTTTTCTCAGCCCCTCTTATAGCGTTGCTAGTTGCAGGTGAAGTTGAAGATTTCTCCATGGTGGACAGGATTTTGGTTGGGGATATCACAATATCTCTTATATTATTAATGCATCTATATACTTGGTAAAGGGTGGAAGACTCGGCCTTTTGCCTGGTGTTTTGTTCCACTCTCGCTGCCCTAGTTTCCGTCATACCGGTGTTATGTTCCCAGATTTTGTGTTCCTTACGCGGTCGGGTGATTTATGGGACCCCCTCGACAGTTCGCTTTGAATAAAACTCCTCCAGCAAGGCCCAACCTTGGTTTTACCATTTGCCTCACCACCACCCACTTTTCCCTTGGGAGTCGCGCTCTCGAGGGTCATCTTTATTTTACCCCCCGGGCCAGTGCTTGTCTAAGTGTTGGTCCAAACCGAGCGATGTCCGGTGCCCCTGGGCAACCAGGGTCTATGACAACCCGTCGTCTTGCTGATCCGGTGTGCCCTGAGAACGAGATATGTGCAGCTCCTATCGGGATTTGTCGGCACAGCGGGAGGCTTTGCTGGTCTTGTTTTACCATTGTCGAAATGTCTTATAAACCGGGATTCCGAGTCTTATCGGGTCTTCCTGGGAGAAGGTATATCCTTCGTTGATCGCGAGAGCTTATCATGGGCTAAGTTGGGACACCCCTGCAGGCTATAATCTTTCGAAAGCCGTGCATGCGGTTATAGGCAGATGGGAATTTGTTAATGTCCGGTTGTAGATAACTTGACACCAGATCCGAATTAAAACGCATCAACCGCGTGTGTAGCCGTGATGGTCTCTTTTCGGCGGAGTCTGGTAAGTGAACACGGTTTCTGGGTTATGTTTGATGTAAGTAGGAGTTCAGGATCGCTTCTTGATGATTGCTAGCTTCACGACCATTCCGCTTGCTCTCTTCTCGCTCTTATTTGCGTATGTTAGCCACCATACTTGCTTATCGTTGCTGCAACCTCACCACTTTACCCCTTCCTTTCCCTTTAAGCTTTGCTAGTCTTGATACCCATGGTAATGGGATTGCTGAGTCCTTGTGGCTCACAGATTACTACAACAATAGTTGCAGGTACAGGTGTTGTGATGATCATGACGCGAGAGCGATGTTTGCTTGCGTTGAGTTCTTCTTCTGCTTCTTCTTCGATCAGGGATAGGTTCCAGGTCGGCAGCCTAGGCTAGCAGGGTGGATGTCGTTTGAGCTTCTGTTGTGTTTCATCCGTAGTCGGATGTTGCTCTCATGTATTGTGATGTTGTATTCGTGTGGCATTCTATGCCTTATGTATGTATCCCCATCTATTATGTAATGTTGATGTAATGATATCCACCTTGCAAAAGCGTTTCAATATGCGGGTCTATCCTTGGTGGGACCTTCGAGTTCCTTTTGGATAGGGTCGCATATTGGGCGTGACATGTAAGCAGCTTCTCCAAGGTCCTTCATTGAAAAACACTTATTCAAGTAGGCCTTTATGCTTTCCAAGAGTTCTATATCATTTCCCATCAACACTATGTCATCCACATATAATATGAGAAATGCTACAGAGCTCCCACTCACTTTCTTGTAAACGCAGGCTTCTCCATAAGTCTGCATAAACCCAAAACTTTGATCATTTCATCGAAGCGAATGTTCCAACTCCGAGATGCTTGCACCAGATCATAGATGGAGCGCTGGAGCTTGCATACCTTGTTAGCATTCTTAGGATCGACAAAACCTTCCGGCTGCATCATATACAATTCTTCCTTAAGGAAGCCGTTAAGGAATGCCGTTTTGACATCCATTTGCCATATCTCATAATCGTAGAATGCGGCAATTGCTAACATGATTCAGACGAACTTTAGCTTCGCTACGGGTGAGAAGGTCTCATCATAGTCAACCCCTTGAACTTGTCGATAACCCTTAGCGACAAGTCGAGCTTTATAGATGGTAACATTACCATCCCCGTCCATCTTCTTCTTAAAGCTCCATTTATTTTCTATCGCTCGCCGATCATCGGGCAAGTCTGTCAAAGTCCATACTTTGTTTTCATACATGGATCCTATCTCGGATTGCATGGCTTCAAGCCATTTGTTGGAATCTGGGCCTGCCATCGCTTCTTCATAGTTTGAAGGTTCACCATTGTCTAACAACATGATTTCCAGGACAGGGTTGCCATACCATTCTGGTGTGGAATGTGTCCTCGTGGACCTACGAAGTTTAGTAGCAACTTGATCCAAAGTTCCTTGATCATCATCATTAACCTCCTCTCTAGCCGGTGCAGGCACCACAGAAACATCTTCTTGTGCTGCACTACTTTCCGCTTCAAGAGGCAGTACTTCATCAAGTTCTACTTTCCTCCCACTTACTTCTTTCAAGAGAAACTCTTTCTCCAGAAAGTACCCGTTCTTGGCAACAAAGATCTTGCCTCCAGATCTGAGGTCGAAGGTATACCCAATGGTTTCCTTAGGGTATCCTATGAAGACGCATTTTTCTGACTTGGGTTTGAGCTTTTCAGGTTGAAGTTTCTTGACATAAGCATCGCATCCCCAAACTTTTATAAACAACAGCTTAAGTTTCTTCCCAAACCATAATTCATACGGTGTCGTCTCAATGGATTTCGACGGAGCCCTATTTAAAGTGAATGCGGCAGTCTCTAAAGCATAGCCCCAAAATGAGAGCGGTAGATCGGTAAGAGACATCATAGATCACACCATATCCAATAGAGTGCGATTACGACGTTCTGACACACCATTACGCTGAGGTGTTCCAAGCGGCGTGAGTTGTGAAACGATTCCACATTTCCTTAAGTGTGTGCCAAATTTGTGACTCAAATATTCCCCTCCACGATCTGATTGTAAGAACTTTATTTTTCTGTCACGTTGATTTTCAACCTCACTTTGAAATTCCTTGAACTTTTCAAAGGTCTCAGACTTGTGTTTCATTAAGTAGACATACCCATATCTACGTAAGTCATCGGTGAAGGTGAGAACATAACAATAGCCACCGCGAGCCTCAACGCTCATTGGACCGCACACATCAGTATGTATGATTTCCAATAAGTTGGTTGCTCGCTCCATTGTTCGAGAGAATGGAGTCTTGGTCATTTTTCCCATGAGGCATGGTTCGCATGTGTCAAATGATTCATAATCAAGAGACTCCAAAAGTCCATCTGCATGGAGCTTCTTCATGCGTTTGACACCAATGTGACCAAGGCGGCAGTGCCACAAGTATGTGGGACTATCATTATCAACCTTACATCTTTTGGTATTCACACTATGAATATGTGTAACATCACGTTCGAGATTCATTAAGAATAAACCATTGACCAACGGGGCATGACCATAAAACATATCTCTCATATAAATAGAACAACCATTATTCTTGGATTTAAATGAGTAGCCATTTCATATTAAACGAGATCCAGATACAATGTTCATGCTCAAAGCTGGCACTAAATAACAATTATTGAGGTTTAAAACTAATCCCGTAGGTAAATGTAGAGGTAGCATGCCGACGGCGATCACATCGACCTTGGAACCATTCCCAACGCGCATCGTCACCTCGTCCTTCGCCAGTCTCCGCTTATTCTGCAGCTCCTGTTTTGAGTTACAAATATGAGCAACCGCACCAGTATCAAATACCCAGGAGCTACTACGAGTACTGGTAAGGTAGACATCAATAACATGTATATCACATATACCTTTGGTGTTGCCTGCCTTCTTGTCCGCTAAGTACTTGGGGTAGTTCCGCTTCCAGTGACCACTTCCCTTGCAATAATAACACTCAGTCTCAGGCTTGGGTCCATTCTTTGGCTTCTTCCCGGCAGAATGCTTGCCGGGCGCGGCAACTCCCTTGCCGTCTTTCTTGAATCCCTTTTTACCCTTGCCTTTCTTGAACTTAGTGGTTTTATTCACCATCAACACTTGATGTTCCTTTTTGTTTTCCACCTCCGCTGATTTCAGCATCGAATATACCTCAGGAATGGTTTTATCCATCCCCTGCATATTGAAGTTCATCACAAAGCTCTTGTAGCTCGGTGGAAGCGACTGAAGGATTCTGTCAACGACCGCGTCATCCAGGAGATTAACTCCCAGCTGAGACAAGCGGTTGTGCAACCCAGACATTTTGAGTATGTGCTCGCTGGCGGAACTATTCTCCTCCATCTTACAACTGTAGAACTTGTCGGAGACTTCATATCTCTCGACCTGGGCATGAGCTTGGAAAACCATTTTCAGCTCTTGGAACATCTCATATGCTCCATGCTGCTCGAAACGCTTTTGGAGCCCCGGTTCTAAGCTGTAAAGCATGCCGCACTGAACCAGGGAGTAATCATCAACACGCGACTGCCAAGCGTTCATAACGTCTTGGTTCGATGGGCAGGTGCTTCACCTAGTGGTGCTTCAAGGACATATGCTTTCTTGGCAGCTATGAGGATGATCCTCAAGTTCCGGACCCAGTCCGTATAGTTGCTACCATCGTCTTTCAGCTTGGTTTTCTCTAGGAACGCGTTGAAGTTGAGAACAACATTAGCGTGGGCCATTTGATCTACAAGACATATTGTAAAGATTTTAGACTAAGTTCATGATAATTAAGTTCATCTAATCAATTTTTTTAATGAACTCCCACTCAGATAGACATCCCTCTAGTCATCTAAGTGTTACATGACCCGAGTCAACTAGGCCATGTACGATCATCACGTGAGACGGACTAGTCATCATCGGTGAACATCTTCATGTTGACCGTATCTTCTATACGACTCATGTTCGACCTTTCGGTCTCTCGTGTTCCGAGGCCATGTCTGTACATGCTAGGCTCATCAAGTCAACCTAAGTGTCTTACATGTGTAAATCTGGCTTACACCCGTTGTATGTGAATGTTAGAATCTATCACACCCGATCATCACGTGGTGCTTCGAAACAACGAACTTTCGCAACGACGCACAGTTAGGGGAAACACTTTCTTGAAATTATTATGAGGGATCATCTTATTTATGCTACCATCGTTCTAAGCAAATAAGATGCAAAAACATGATAAACATCACATGCAATCAAATAGTGACATGATATGGCCAATAGCATTTTGCTCCTTTTGATCTCCATCTTCGGGGCGCCATGATCATCATCATCACCAGCATGACACCATGATCTCCATCATCATGATCTCCATCATCGTGTCTCCATGAAGTTGTCTCGCCAACTATTACTTCTAGTACTATGGCTAATGGTTTAGCAGTAAAGTAATTACATGGCATTATTCAATGACACACAAGTCATACAATAAATAAAGACAACTCCTATGGCTCCTGCCGGTTGTCATACTCATCGACATGCAAGTCGTGATTCCTATTACAAGAATACGATCAATCTCATACATCACATATATTTCATTCATCACATCCTTTATGGCCATATCACATCATACGACATATGCTGCAAAAACAAGTTAGACGTCCTCTAATTGTTGTTGCAAGTTTTTACGTGGCTGCTATAGGTTTCTAGCAAGAACGTTTCTTACCTACGCCAAAACCACAACGTGATATGCCAATTGCTATTTACCCTTCATAAGGACCCTTTTCATCAAATCCGATCCGACTAAAGTGAGAGAGACAGACACCCGCTAGCCACCTTATGCAACTAGTGCATGTCAGTCGGTGGAATCTGTCTCATGTAAGCATATGTGTAAGGTCGGTCCGGGCCACTTCATCCCACGATGCCGCCGAAACAAGATAAGACTAGTAGTGGCAAGTAAATTGACAAAATCAACGCCCACAACAAACTTGTGTTCTACTCATGCATAGAAACTACACATAGACCTAGCTCATGATGCCACTGTTGGGGATCGTAGCAGAAATTAAAAAATTTCTACGCATCACCAAGATCAATCTATGGAGTAACTAGCAACGAGAGAGAAGGGAGTGCATCTTCATACCCTTGAAGATCGCGAGTCAGAAGCGTTGCAAGAACGCGGTTGGAGGAGTCGTACACATAGCGATTCAGATCGCGGTCGAATCCGATCTAAGCACCGAACAACGGTGCCTCCGCGCTCAACACACGTGCAGCCCGGTGACATCTCCCGCGCCTTGATCCAGCAAGGAGGAGGTAGATGTTGAGGAAGAAGGCTCCAATAGCAGCACGACATCATGGTGGTGATGGAGTAGCAGTTCTCCGGCAGGGCTTCACCAAGCTCTTGCGGATGTGGAGAGGTGTTGGGGAGGGGAGGGGCTATGCCTTGGATGTGTTGTTGCAACCCTCTCCTCTCCCCTCTATTTATAGGGAGAAGGGGAAAGGGGGCCGGCCCCCTCTACATGAGATCTAGAGGGGGGGTGGCCAAGGGGAGGGGGCTTGCCCCCCAAGCAAGGGGGCGCCCTCTTTAGGGTTCCCCCCAAACCCTAGGCGCATGGGCCCTAGGGGGAGGGGGGTGGCACCCAGCCCTCTTAGGGGCTGGTTACCTTCCCTCTACAGCCCATGAGGCCCTCCGGGATAGGTGGCCCCTCCCAATGGACCCCCGGAACCCCTCGGGTGGCCCCGGTACAATACCGATATGCCCCCGAATATTTTCGGTGACCATATGACAACTTCCCATATATAAATCTTCACATCCGGACCATTCCGAAACTCCTAGTGATGTTCGGGATCTCATCCGGGACTCCGAATAACATTTGGTAATCACATACAAAACTTCCTTATAACCCTAGCGTCATCGAACCTTAAGTGTGTAGACCCTACGGGTTCGGGAATCAAGCAGACATGACCGAGACAGCTCTCCGGCCAATAACCAACAGCGGGATCTGGATACCCATGTTGGCTCCCACATGTTCCACGATGATCTCATCGGATGAACCACGATGTCGAGGATTCAAGCAATCCCGTATACAATTCCCTTTGTCAATCGGTACGTTACTTGCCCGAGATTCGATCATCGGTATCCCAATACCTCGTTCAATCTCATTACCGACAAGTCACTTTACTCATCCCGTAATGCATGATCACGTGACCAACCACTTGGTCACATTGAGCTCATTATGATGATGCATTACCGAGTGGGCCCAGAGATACCTCTCCGTCATATGGAGTGACAAATCCTAGTCTCGATTCGTGCCAACCCAACAGACACTTTCGGAGATACCTGTAGAGCACCTTTATAGTCACCCAGTTACGTTGTGACGTTTGGTACACCCAAAGCACTCCTACGGTATCCGGGAGTTACACAATCTCATGGTCTAAGAAAATGATACTTGACATTAGAAAAGCTCTAGCAAACGAACTACACAATCTTGTGCCATGCTTAGGATTGGGTCTTGTCCATCACATCATTCTCCTAATGATGTGATCCCGTTAAAAATGACATCCAATGTCCATAGTCAGGAAACCATGACCATTTGTTGATCAACGAGCTAGTCAACTAGAGGCTCATTAGGGACATTGTGTGGTCTATGTATTCACACATGTATTACGGTTTCCGATCAATACAATTATAGCGTGAACAATAGACAATTATCATGAACAAGGAAATATAATAATAACCATTTTATTATTGCCTCTAGGGCATATTTCCAACAAAAACATACTCGCATTTCATCCGCCGAAAATGTTTTGCCCCCAGGACGTGCTATTTTTGGCCCGGTGATTGTCCTGGGGGCCTCCACCTGCTCTATGTTTATTTCAGTTTCAATTGAATAAACAGTTATGTTCTCATGTCATGCACATTACAAGTGTTGTTGTTTCTCTATAGTTTCCCACACTTATATTCTGTCTATTCTGCTTTGTCTTGAACAAATATTATTTGAACTGTGTCTCTATCTTGATTTGGCAACAAAAACTAGAATAATATACACCATAAAGTGACCATGGTATATAGATATATGTTTGTTTCATCCTGTTATCCTATCCACTTTACTACTGAACTCATTTACCAAAATGAGTTTCATATACAACATGGTAAACCTGTGATGTGTCTGCTTGTTTCTCTTTTAGAATGCGTACAAAATATTGGAGAACAGTACCGCGTTATGCAATGGTAAAGGAAGTAATGCAGATAAGGTTCAAGATAGTGAGACATCCTTGTTGGTCTGCAAGAAAGCTGATAAAAACTATCTTGATGATAGTGAGAGAACCCAAAAGTCCTGTCTTGATGTAGTGTTCGAGTTACTGGCCACTACTGCTGGCACAAGCTCTTCGAACTCGCTGCCCGAATCAGTTCATCTTCTTGAGTCTCAACTTCAAGTTGAAAGACATCGATCAGATGTGCAGCGATAGGAAGCTGAAGGACTGAGGAAGTCCCTGCAGAATTCAGATGCATACTTCCTGGTGCAACAACAAGCGCTGGAGGATTTAAGCGTCAAACAAGACAAAGTTAATAAGCTTGCTAAGCATCTTGCCAGCATTATGGGTACCCAGGATATTGTTTCTTGAGATCTTATAAAGTGGTTTCAGCTCTGGATTTGTTTTGCTATGGCGTTTATTTGCGCTGGTTGCCAACTTTGACAACCAGTGTATATGATATGCTGCTTTGTTCCCTATATTTGCACTGGTGGCGAACTTTGATGCCCAGTGGATGTAATATGTGTAATAGCCGTGATAGCCTAGCGTTAGTTGATTGCTTATTTATTTCCTTGTTGTCTTGTTTATTTGTTTGCTTGTAGTCAATGTAGTTCTTTTTCCGCGGTTTGCTAGTGGCCGCAATAACCTATTTTTTTAAACTAGGCCACAATAACCATGGGCTACATATTTACTGTAGTGACACTGGGCCTCCTACCGGCCGTAGAAACAATGGGCCTTCTACGGGACGTAGAAACAATGGGCCTTCTACGGGCCGTAGAAACAATGGGCCTTCCACGGGCCGTAGAAACAATGGCCTTCTACGGGCCGTATAATCAATGGGCCTTATATGGGCCATATAATCGATTGGCCAAACATGGGCCAATAACAGACCACATTATGGTCGTAAACGGGCTAGAGTTGGAATCGTCCGTTCATTGGCCGACCATAACGGGCCGTCGTTAATAGGCCGTATTTGATGACGCTATGAAAACGGCCCAACGTAATGGGCCACAAACGGGCCGACTATAACAACGGGCTGAATTTGGCCCACAAGCAGAAAATGACAGTAACGGGCGTAAGTAACCGAATGCTGGAAATGAGCCCTAAGAAGGCCAAAAGATAACATGGGCTGGAACCGGCCCAATGGAATAATGGGCCGTTAATGGGTATAAAGTGATATACTATTTATTACGGGCCAATTTCACCACGGGTCATTAATGGGCCAAGAGTTACAAAGGGCCTCATATGGGCCGAAAGACGTCATGGGCCATACATGGGCCGGAAGTTAAAATGGGCTGGAATCATATTGGACGGCCCATATGACGCTACTGGGCCTAATTCGGATAGATCATAACGGGCCCTGGGTTAGTGGGCTGTAAATGGGCTATATGCGAACATGCCGTTAACAGGCTTTCAGTTGGCCGACCCGCCACCTTTTGACCAAGTCAAACAGGCCGGCCTTTTCACAGGAATGGGCCTCTATTGGGTTGTGCCACGTGTCCACGTATCACAGGCGCGTTCTGTCCAATGAGTGGATGCCATCTGTCCCAACAATGAGCCGACACATGTTTCCTCCAGCCAATGATGATTTTACACGTGGAAAATCCCCATTGGTCTGGGCTGTTAATGGGTTATCGGATCCAAAACCGGACCTGATAGCTTAAAGACGTTCAGTTACGGTGGATGCCACGTGTCGGTCACCCTTGACGAAAGCACTTCTGTGACGCGCGATTTATCGTCATGGAAGTGGACACTTCCGTGATGATAATTGTGGTAATGTCATGGAACACTTCTACAACAGCACATGTATGACTATCTTGATTCTGTCATAAAATTGTCATGGATGTAGATGCATGACAAAAAACGCGACCTACTGTGACGAACACGTATCATCACAGAAGTGTATTTTTTTGTAGTGAATCTTCCTTGTATGCGGCAGCTGTCCGGACTGGCCCATGAGTATACGGCCATGGGGGTCCTTGGCCCAATCTAACAGATCGGGAGACGACGTGGTGAGTATCCCCTAGTCCAGGACACCGACAATGAGAGCAAGCCTAGAGTACATCTCGGCGATTCCTTCACCATCCTTCATCTTGAACTTGTCAAGCTGACATTGAAGCACATCCAATTTGGATTCCTTGACGGACTTGGTACCTTCATGCATGTCAACCAAAGTATCCCAAATTTCCTTTGCATTCTCAAGGCGGCTGATTTTGTTGAATTCTTCGAGGCACAATCCACTGAAGGGAATATCGCAAGCTTGCGCATTGTATTGCAACATCTTCATTTCTTTAGTGGACGCTTCATGATCCGGTTCTTTTCCATCCTCGAAGAAATCATCTCGCAAGCCAATATGCACAATAGCTCAAACGGTAGGGTTATGACCAAGAATATGCATTTTCATCTTATGCTTCCAAGTAGCAAAATTGGTACCATCAAAGTAAGGACCTCTACGGTGGTAATTTCCCTCGCTAGACACCATACTCTCCTAGGTTGTGATACCAAGGCTATGATCACTATCGGCATCCTGGGAACGGGGGTACCCAGACTTGCCTGCTTGCGGCCCACGACATGGCTCCATCGACGGCCTGATATGGCCCAGCTTTGACATCGACAACTCAAGACCCTCCCGAGGGGCCAAGCCTCGCGAGGCGGACAACACCAAGACCTCCAAGGGAGCAGCCCCCTCAGGGTGGCTCCCGAGGGGAGGAGATTTCTATGCAAGGCTCACCTCATGAGGTTTGGGTGTCGCGAGCCATCATGACCAAGGCCCAGCGGGCGCCAGCAGGTGCAGTGTACCAGTTTCCTCTTTGGTGCTAAGGAGGCAAGTGTAGGCGTGGAGTCCCGAGGAATCAGCTAAAGGTTTCCATTCCCGTGCAACAAGACCAAGACCGCCAGGACGGCAGGACGGAGGTCACCGCCGAGCCCACCACAACATCACAACCAGAAGCTTTTGCAGGCGAAGACTACTTTCATCAGGATAAGATGTACTAGTTGCCCCCTTCCAAATTTGGCCTTTGTGGGATCCCTTCCCGCCTTCATTTGGGAAGAGGACCAAGACCACTATATATTGGACCTAGCCACCACCATAGGAGGGAAGAGATCCATTCCACCCTCACCAGCTCGCTCGAGCTCAAGAACACACCTCCTGAGGTTGTTCTCCACTGTACTAGTTCATCCTTAGCCCTTCGAGGCCAAGCCACCACAAAGGAGTAGGGTTTTACACCGCAAGGTGGCCTGAACTTGGGTAAACTGTCGTGTCCCCTTTCCTTTGAGTTCGTCAAGCTACGCTGTGAGATTGGTGAGTAGGCAGACTGGGGAGGTTGAGTTCTTCGCACGCACCCCAGAGTTCGAACCTCTCAAGGGTTGGCGGAACCTGAAATCCGACATTTGGCATGCCAGGTAGGGGTGCGTTGGAGCCTCTCTTCCGCCAGTCGATTCGTCACTGCTCCACCGCTTCCATGGTTGACGTACGCCGAACTCGCATTGAGCGTCGGGCCACTCTCGCCGCCCGCGTTGCTCAAACAGCGCATGCGGGCAACTAATGCCCTCGCCGTCCCCCGTCGCCAGTGGAGAACGCCGCCACGGGTCCCGCGGGCCACGAGCACCTGGCTTCTTCGCTGCATCCTTTCATGCGCCATGATGGGTGCACCGCCACTCCATCGCTGACTCCGGCTACTTCGTCCTCCCATGCTCGTCATGGCCCGACGAACATGCAGGCCGCGCTGGTCATGGCACGCGAGCTCCTGCTCTACGGCCCGGTCGACGACTTCTACGAAGGCTGACTCGACCGCATTGCCGAGCTCGTCAACACTGCTGGAGACTCTACTGCACCGTCTCGCTCGCTGCCTCAACCGCCGCCTTCTGCGGGAGACGTAGCTCATGGTGCACCTCCTCCACCTCCCAGGCAGGAAGCCATCATCGAGCCAAGGCGGGAGGCTCCTCAGCGTGATCCACATCGTCGGGCGCCCGCACGCGATGAGGCAAGCTGCCAAGTGGTGCAGCAGCCACAAGAAGATGCGCGTGCACTCCTGGCACCGCCACGTCAAGACCGCGCGCCGCCTGTGGTGGCGGCACGCGAGCGGCAAGACTAGGCTCCACCTCCACGGCGGGCTCCTGTGACCACGGGGGTGCCACGCGTTCACTCCGGAGCTGCGCAGCATCGTCTAGCCGGGGAAGTTCAAGCCCGACCCGCCTCCATGCTTATATGGCACCCCCGAGCCTGCTGAGTTCCTGCAGCTCTACGAAATGCGAGAGCGCTTCATCGCCAACTTCCAGGGCACTCGCGACTGCCCCCCGGCCGCGGGTGATCCGCGATGCATGAAGCAGCAGCCGGGAGAGACCCTGCAGAAGTACATTCAGTGCTTCAACAACGTTCGCCTCAAGATCCCCAAGGTGTCGGACGAAGCCATCATCTCTGTGTTCACTGATGGCATCCATGACATCAAGATGAAGGAGGATCTCACCATACATGAGGACCTGTGCACAACCCTGGAGATGTTCAACATAGCAACCAAGTGTGCGAGAGCTGAGGAGGGCGCCTCTCCCTCCTCGAGCTCCCTGACGCGGACCCAGAAGACAAGAAGGCCAAGGCCAAGGACGTGAAGCGCAAGGGACCAGCTGTACTGACAGCCGAGCCGGAGATGAAGCGCGGATGCAATCACCCAGAGTCATCCAAGGGCAACCGCCCATTCTGCGTCTTCCACAATGTGCATAGTCACAACACCAACGACTGTCAGGAGCTCAGGGCCATCCGTGACGGCCTCCTCGGTCGTTGCCTCGAGCGCAATGATCAAGACTGCGGTCGTGGAGGAGGCCGAGGCAGAGAATGCTGGGACGGCCGTGACCATCGTCAGGAGTGGCACGACCAGCCTCGGGAGGACCTCTGGCAGGGCCAGCCTCGTGAGAGCGCCTAGAGGGACCAGCCTCGCGTGGACCGCCCTCAGGGTAACGCTGGTCTTCCCCCGCCGCCACCGTCATCAAGAAGGAACAAAGACCACCACCAGGATGAGGGGGCCGGGGGCTTCCAGGAGCCTTGTGCCATTGCTTGCATCCTAGGCGGCTCCCAGGCCCCAGCCTCTCATCGCATCTTCAAGCAGTTCGTGCGTGATGTCAACACAACCCTCCCCAAGCTCGAGGCAACGCGCCCGCTCAGGTGGTCCAAGTACGCCATCACCTTTGACTCCTCCGACCAGCTCAAGTGCGCGGCCACAACCGGCACACTCCCAATGCTCTGCTCGCCCATCATCAGCAACATACTCGTCACCAAGACGCTCATAGATGGCGGTGTCGGGCTCAATTTCTTTTCGTCCAGACATTCAACAGGCTCCAAGTGCCATACCATCCACTTTAGCCTACCAAGCCCTTCTCAGGAGTGACTGACGGCTCCACCACCCCGTTAGGGCAGGTCCGCCTCCCTGTCGCCTTTGGCAAGCGTGACAAATACCGCACAGAGCTCATCGACTTTGACGTCGCCAACATCCGTCTCCCATACAACACCATCCTCGGGTACCCAGCCCTGGCCAAGTTCATGGCGGTCACCCACCATGGCTACAACGTCCTTAAGATGCCAGGAAGCTACGACATAATCACGGTCGCCTGCGAGGAGAAGGACGCGGTGTGCTCTCTCGAGCACGCCTACCAGGCTGCAGGATCGAAAATCCAGACGACGAGGGCGTTGTATACCCTCTTGAGGCCATCCCCAAGAAGAAGAAGCTGCTCCACCAAGGATCTTAGGAGGGTGGGGTGTCCGGCAGTGCCGCCTCAAGCTTTGCATCCGTGGACAGCACGCCTCCCCCTCTCGCATAGGAAGGCGCACCCGGCGCCCCTCTCGGGATGGGCTCGGGGGCTGTCCTCTGGAGGGCCTCTGACCTGGCCAACATCACGAGGGAGGCGCTATGAGGGGTGATCGCCGCCCACCACCAGGTATGACTCCCTGCCCAGGCAAGGACGGGGAGCTACGCGTGTACGTCGACATCCCATGGGCTCAATAGGGCCGCGTCTCAAGAGCTCTTCTGGCCGTCCCGTGTTGGCCGATGCGAGGGCCCCTCTCACAGCTACTTTGCATGCCCTTTGGTTTTCTCAACGCGGCTGTCGCATTCCAGCGCCACACGCGGGGCGTCCTGGCAGCTTAGGAGGCCAGGTGCCAGGCGACCGAGGAGGATATGGCGAGGGATCCTCACGAGCCCCCCGGACCTCCAGAGCCTCCTGAGGCTCAGGTCCAGGGCAGCTCATGAGAAGCGACTTCTGCAGCGAGTGTCTTCCACTACTCCAACATCTCTTCAGCAACGGTGCCAGGTGACATCTTTTAGTTCGTTCAGTTGGGGGCGTCCCTCGGGCTGCATTATCCCCAAGCTGTTTGGGTCCGTCCCTGCGACATGTATCCTTCTTGCATCCACCAGAATTGGTTTTACCTTCTTCCATGAGTTGCTTTATGATTATCATCCGCATGCTTGTTGCTCTATTACCCCTTGTGGCCTCCCCGCATTGCTGACCCACCTTTTGCTCATCCCGCATCGGGGGCTACACATGCTGGCACGACACTTGTGCTTGGGTCCGTCCCTGCAACGCTGACAAATCTCAGAGATCGAGCTCTGGCCGCGGCCTGCCCCGTGCACGTCACCTCACCAGGTCCTTAGTGCCTTCATCTTCTCTCGGAAAGATCAATGGACAGGCAGGAAACGCGGTTCTGGGTCATATTCTCCTCCACAGACTAACTCGCAGGAACCTCCGGAGCATAACTGCGGGCAGGTCCGACGCCCCCCCTTTCATGCCAAATCGCTTGCACGTTAAAGGGGGGGGGCTCCCGAGCATCGCACCTCAAGAGCTCCTACTGCCTCTCCAGCCCTCGCCCCTGGCCTTGACCACGGCATCGCGACCTGGCATACCAGCGGCGGCTGAGCCTCGCTCGAGGGCCGGGACCCAAGGACATAAAGCATCTAGACAAGCGAGAAAAGGGGATGGCCGGCGCGAGCCCTACCTAGAGGCATCCCACTAAGGCATGATTGGGCACCATGCAAGGGAATCGCCGTAGGCTCACTAAGATAAGTCACCCATACATATCAGCATGAACCTCACAACTTAATCACATGACCTTCGCAGCCTCGCTCGAGCAATGTCGCTTCCCTTTTTGGCCTTTAAGGAGCTGCTTGCACGCCAAAGGGGACCTCTTGAGCATCATGGCTCAGGATCTCTCACCGGACCTCGGGCCGTTCACCTCCTGGCCTTGACCATGACATCACGACCTGACATACCAGCGATGGCTGAAGCCTGCCTTGGGACTGGGTCCTGTCGGCATAGATCACTAAGCTACCTCGAGAACGAAAAGGGGGAACCATGTCGGAGCGGGACACACAATTTCAATGTAGTACTAGGAAGGATACCATTGAAGCAAAAGCATTACAGTTTTTTACATACCCCCACGGGGCTTGTCACAACTCCGCGCATGGAAACAAAAGAAGAAAAACCTCGAAGGACCCGACCGCTGGGCATCACCGATGGCACCAAGCGAACGCCGCCGCCGTGCTCCGGGCACGGCGAGAGCTCGGTGACACGTAGTTGTCATAGCCAGACTCCGAGGAATCGCTGTGCTCGGTAGAGTCGCTGGATTCCAAGGAGTCGTCGCTGCTGCTGGAGTAGCTGTCGGCGAGGTCAGAGGCGGGCTCGACACTCGCGACCACGCCCCGCGGGCTGCATACCCCGGGGCAGCACTCTAGCCACCGGCTCTCCCTGTCGAAGACCTTGAAGAACAATGTGGAGGCACCGTCATACTCGAAGTGGATGGCGAGGACCCCTTCTGCACGAGAGGCATGGGCGACCTCGCCCCATCCGCGGGTCATAAAGATGCCGCCCGGGGGGACAACCTTGACCTCCACTCTAGTGGCTAGGCTGGAGCACCCGACATGTTGCAGCCACAGCTTGAGCCGCCCTCTCGGCGGCATCTCCTTGGCAAAGAACCACGGGAACCAGATCCACGAGCGCGGCTGACGGATTTCGGGTTCCGCAAACCCTTGAGAGGTTCACACTCTAGGGTGTGTGCGAAGATCTCACTCTCCCCAGTCTGCCTACTCGCCAATCTCACAGCCTAGCGTGTCGAGCTCGAAGGAAAGGGGGCGCGGTAGTTTACCCAGGTTCGGTCCACCTTGCGGTGTAAAACCCTACTCCTGCTTTGTGGTGGATTTTCCTCTGGGGGCTGAGGATGAACTAGTACAGTGGAGAACAACCTCAGGAGGTGTGTTCTTGAGCTCAAGTGAGCTGGTGAGGGTGGAATGGATGCGGTCAGCTTGAGCCGTCTTCATGGTGGTGGCTAGGTCCTATTTATAGTGGCCTTGGTCCACTTCCCAAACGAAGGCGAGAAGGGATCCCACAACGGCAAAATTTGAAGGGAGACAACTAGTACATCTTATCCTGACTAAAGTGGTCTTCGCCTGCAAAAGCCTTTGGTCATGACACTGCGGTGGGCTCAGTGGTGACCTCCGTCTTCCCGTCCTGTCAGTCTTGGTCTTGTTGCATGGGAATGGAAACCTTTGGCTACTTCCTCGGGACTCCGCGCCTGCTGCTTGCCTCCCTTGCACCAAAGAGGAAACTGGTACACTGCGCTCGCTGGCCCCGCCTGGCCTCGATCGTCATGGCTCACATCACCCGAACCTCACGAGCTGAGCCTTGCATAGAGATCTCCGCTCCTCGGTAGCCAGCCCGAGGAGGCTGATCCTTTTGGAGGTCTTGGTGTCGTTCACCTCGCGAGGGTCTTGGGTTGTTGATGTCGAAGCTGGGCCGTAACAGGACATCGATGGAGCCATGTTGTGGGCCACAGGCAGGCAAGTCTGGGTACCCCTGTATCCAGAACGCCGACAATAGCCCCCGGGCCCAAGGCGTGCTCGGACTTGGCTTCTAGGCCAAGCCAAAGGGCAAGTGTGGAGCGCCACGGGCCCTAACCGCCTGTGGCCTCATGCGACGCATGGCGATTGATGGGACGTGGGTGTCTCCGCTTCCCCATGCTGCCTCGGTGTCAAAACCGGTGGATCTCGGGTAGGGCGTCCCGAACTGTGCGTCTAAGGCTAATGGTAACATGAGACTGGGACACGATGTTTACCCAGGTCCAGGCCCTCTCGATGGAGGTAATACCCTACTTCCTGCTTGATTGATCTTGATGATATGAGTATTACAAGAGTTGATCTACCACGAGATCAGAGAGGCTAAACCCTAGAAGCTAGCCTATGGTATGATTGTTGTTGTGTCCTACGGACTAAACCCTCTCGTTTATATAGACATCGGAGGGGGCTAGGGTTACACAGAGTCGGTTACAGAGAAGGATATCTACATCCGAATCGCCAAGCTTGCCTTCCACGCCAAGGAGAGTCCCATCCGGACATGGGACAAAGTCTTCAATCTTGTATCTTCATAGTCCAACAGTCCGGCCAAAGTACATAGTCCGGCTGTCCGGATACCCCCTTATCCAGGACTCCCTCAGTAGCCCCTGAACCAGGCTTCAGTGACGATGAGTCCGGCGCGTAGATTGTATTCGGCATTGCGAGGCGGGTTCCATCTCCAAATACTCCAAGATAAATTCCGAACACAAGGACCGTGTCCGGCTCTGCAAGACATATTTCATATACCACCGTAGAGAGAATAATAAACCAAGAATCTAATCTGCTGACAACTCTTTGTAGCGTGACGTCACGCCACGACCCGGTCATTATTCGAACGACTTTTCACAACCAGCTCCCACACACATCGCGAGGCGGTTTCTTTGGCACGTCTTGTCAAAGCAGAGATCGTGTCCCCTAATCGCGGGATCTCCATCAATACGGGTATGGGTAACCCAACCAGCACCTTCAATCGAGGCGCTTGGAAAATAAGTGATTTCGAGAGGCAAGTGGGGAGGCGCACATTCTGTACCGCCTTTATAAAGGGACAAGGATCTCCCGTTTTCACCCACGCCTTCTTCCTCCTTTGCTCATCTCTTCTTGCACTCTCGAGCCCCAGCACCCAAGTTCTCACCTTCTCCGTAGGACCGCAGCATGTCTGGAGTGGGAGGCAAGTGGATGGCCTCCTCTGTCACAGAGGAGGACATTACCAAGCTTCGGGCGGCCGAATACCTGGCTAAGAGCATCGCGCACAGGCTTGGGACAGAGGGACAGATCACCCCCACACCAAAGTCACGGGAGAGAGTAGTATTTCTCCCTCATTTCGTCCATGGACTAGGATTTCCAGTCCACCCATTTGTCCGCGGGCTCATGTATTACTACGGGCTAGATTTTCATGATCTAGCCCCGAATTTTGTCCTCAACATCTCGGTGTTCATCATCGTGTGCGAGGCCTTCCTCCGCATCAAGCCCCATTTCGGCCTGTGGTTGCAAATCTTCTGCGTGAAGCCGAAGATCGTGAGCGGCCAACGGGCGGAGTGCGGAGGTGCCATGGTGGGCAGAATGCCCAATGTTACATGGCTTGATGGCTCCTTCATGGAGACTGTGAAAGGGTGGCAATCAGGGTGGTTCTACATCACCGAGCCGCGCGACGCCAACTGGGTGGCACCTCCCAAATTCAGATCCGGAATCCCCATGCGGCTCACTTCTTGGGAAAAGAAGGGCCTGGCCTGGGGCAAACCCACGGAGCTGATCGGACTCGAGACCTGCATCAAGAGTATGAGGGACGAGAAGATCAAGCTTGTCAATGTGGTCCAGGTCATGCTTGTTCGCCGGATTCTCCCGTGTCAAAGACGAGCATTCAATATGTGGGAGTTCGATCCGGCCGAACACCAGATGCTGCTGGAACTCTTCGACACGATGCACAAAGACGTCTGGAAGGTACTGTTCAAGGCGAGCGAAGCTCCTCCCGACCTTTCCGAGGACCGTGGACTCAGCGCAAAGCGCCTTGCCAATCCGGTAAGTCCTCTGACTATTACAACATGTTCCTTTCCCAGTACATTCGTGGGAGGATTTTTAAGTCACCATGCTAACTAAGCAGGATTGGGTGGAGATGGTGGAGCGGATTGACTATCCGGCTCCGCTGCTTGAGGATCTAGCAGACGCACTCCTGATGGAGATGCTGGTTCCGGCGCCTTACAAGGTGCCGGAGAAAAAGGCCGAAAAGAAGGCCACGGGGACCTGGAAGGGCCTCTGGCGCGAGGCCGCACCAGACGCCTTGCCAGAAGATGACGAGGCACACTCCTCCCACAAAGGGGAGGAGAGAAAGAGGAAGGCCGCCTCAACTGAGGGGGCCGAAGGGTCCAAGAAGGCAGCCGCGGGGACCAGAAAAGGTCTCCGGCGCAGGGCCGTGATAGACTCATCATCCAAGGATGACGAGGAAGATTCCCCCCCCCCCCCAAAGACGGGGGGAAACATGAAGAAATGCCCCCTCCCCATACTGGGGAGGAGAAGAAAAGGAAGGCCGCCCCATCGGGGGAGGCCGGGACACCGAAGAAGGGAAAGGCGTCCCTTCCAGATCACTCCACTACCGCATCTTAGAGCAATGAGGAGTGGCTGCCAAGGGGCAAGCCCCGGGCGAGGTCGTAAGTATCCGCATTCTGTAATACTTTTTCATGTGACTTTGACCTCATGGCTTGTAATAACGCTGAACACGTATATGCAGTCTGGCCAGGTCCAATCTCGGGGTGTCCTCTTCGGAGGAGTCTCTGGGCAAGTCGGAGATGAATTCACTCCCAACGGCCACCTCCCCACGACCTATGGATGACACCAAGGTGTTGTCTCGAAGGATACCAGAGCAGGAGGCGGCAGTTCTGGAGACGCCCCAAGGAAAAATCCCAGACGCCGGGTGCATGCGGGGTAAGACCCCCATGGATTATGCTGACGGGAGCCACAGCAAGTCTGGCTCCCAGCCGGTTACTGCGCCGAAGCCTCCAAAGGTTCCGGATTCCAGTAGGCAGCCCCTCGCGAAGGAGAGCAAGCCGGCCATGCCGATGACCTCCGCCCAGCCAGAGGCATCGGATAACTTGTTGGAAGTGCTCCGAGGCACTTCCATCAACGATGAGCACCGTACTCTTATGAGTACGGTGATTGAGAAGGTTCGGTTCGCCAAGAGCGGATTGACCGAAGCTTGCACCAGCCTACTAACAGGCTTTGAGGTAAGTAATGAAAAAGTGTGAGGAAATATCACCCGATAGACAGTAGCCCCTGATACTCTGGTTGTTGTTCGGGAGGAAAAGCCAAACGGAGGGTCAACTAAAAAGCCACAGGAAGTTAATAGTACTTGTCTAAGTGAACAAGCAGGCATTGCTGCTGACCGCCGCTGCGCGCACAACTGAGGTTGCCGGACTCAAGCACGACCTGGGGCAGGCCAAAGAAGAGCTCGGCCTCGTGAAGAAGCAGCTCAAGGAGAACAAAGGTAAGTGAAACCCCGTCCGTGTGTCGTATAGAGGAGAAAAAAAATTAATGATGCTAACAAAAAGCATCATGGTTTTTGATAGGAACAACGACTGAAGTGGCGACCCTAAAGAAAGCGCTATCCGCAGCCGAAACCAAGGCGGCTATGGAACGCACCGAGCGCAAGAAGCAAGATGCTCGGGTGGGAGAAGTACAGCAAGAGCTCCAGGAGCTCGGCAAGAAGTTCGAGTCCTTGGAGCATGACTTCAAGACGCAAGAGTCTGAGCTTGCGAATGTCCTCCAGAGCATGACAGACGCCAAGGCCGAAGCCCAAAAGGCCCTCCAGGAGATCCAGGTGGCCAAGAAGATAGCGGAGGGTAAGGCATTCTTTATGCAAAGCAAGCATGTGGAGGAGTCATTTCTTTTACTTACACGAATTCGGAGCTCTCCAGGGGCATCTGCAGATCTGCCACGCAGCATTTCGGATGCCGCGGAGTTCTATCGTGCTGAAGAGGGGAGCTCAATGAAGAAGTTATTCTGGTCCCAATACACTGGAACTGAACACCCGATGCCTCTAAGTGACCAACTGAAGCAATTGGTCGAACTCCACAATGCAGCCGAACTGGCCATGAAGGACCTCATAGTCCGGATGTGGCCTGGCGAGCCCCTGCCCGGCAACTACTTTGGCCTGATAAAGCGGATGGTGCATGCCTGTCCATGGCTAGAAGTTATCAAGCAGTCCGTCTGTATTGAGGGTGCCCGACGGGCCTTTGCCCGCGCGAAGATGCATTGGGCCAAACTGGATGCTGAGAAGCTCGTGAAGGATGGACCCCCGGAGGGTAAGGAGCATCGCTACCCCGAAAAATATTATGATGGCATTATGAAAGGCGCTCGTCTTGTGGCAAATGAATGTGCCAAGAACATAATCTTTGAGTGAATGTACTCATGTCGTCTTTGTAATATGAGAACGAGTTTGTTTGCGCTATATAACGCTTTGTTTGATTTAAAATATTACCTTCTCTGCGGCCGTTTATCAAAATCTGAAAGTAGGCCAGTCGTCGGCTTCCGCCCCCTTGTAACTAGTACTGGGGTGTTCGTGGAAAACCCAAACACTCTTTATCCAAATTGTTGGTCCTTTAAGGAGGTGTTTAGCGCGGCGAACAAGGCAATCGGACTATTCGGCTTTATAACTCTCACTTGGCCATAGAAGTCTATAATTTTAAATTTCGGCGAAGCCCCTAGTATTCGGAAGGCCGAACTGGGGCGCTATACATGCCTAAATCGGGCAAGGCCGATTCCTCGCCTTAAGCGGAAAAAATCTTTAAGGATTTAGTACCTCGCGAACAGCGACCAGCTCTCGCCGCATCATGACGGTCAGTTTTCGGTTTTCTCTACTGAGGTGCTCGTCCGGAAGAACCGGGACACAATCGCAGTAGTTCTCCCTGCGCTCCCTTAGCCGATGTAACGGAACGTAAGGTACCAAAACAAGGGAGCTGGGCTAACCCAACTATTGACCCAAGACATGATTCGGAGCTGATGCATATAATGCTATAAGTTCGGGGTGCCGCACTGTCGAAAGTTCGGACTTTTATTGCCATATTATGGGGTTCAATAGAAAGCCCCTGGCACACGGATCGTACCAAAGAGTTCGGATCCAACATTGAATAAATATTCAATGGAAAATATGAAGATAGTAATAAGAAGCTGACGCTGTATACTATTTCCCATTGTTATTTGGATAAGGTGGCAAGGCGTATGTGTACAATTAATGCATTAAGCAGAGAAAAATAGGACTATTTGACATGTCCTATCCAAGGGCAGGCTGCATGCGGGTATGTAAAAACAGGTATAACGATCATTGAAAGAGACCACCTGGGTATTCCCTTGTGTGCAAAGCCTCTTGCCTCCTTGGTGTTCCCCTCAGTGATGAGTCCGATAGTCCGGTTCTCTGAAGGGGCTTCCCGAAAGTGGGGTCCTAAAAAGAAATGAAGTTGAAGGATGTGCGGGCCTTGTGGGGACTGAACCGCACTGTGGGCTACATCGTCGACTTGCCTCCGCATATGCCCATGGTATTTTGAGTGCGTAGTTGTGTACGTGTGGCACAAATGCCTCCTCAGTGGGGCTATTGTGGAGGCCGGATTGCTAATCGAGCTCTTGGCGCGCCTGCTGCGGGGTGCTCCGGACTCGCTTGACGGTGCTCAGGGTTGTTGTTGCCGAATAGTCTGTCTGTCGAAGAATGTTGCTTTGTACTTCGGCCGCAAGGGCCGCAGTATGCTCTGCCGTACGGAGGGAGCGGTCTGTGTTTCCGTTGACTGTTATAACCCCGCGGGGTCCTAGCATTTTGAGCTTGAGGTATGCATAGTGCGGTACCGCATTGAATCGAGCAAACGCAGTTCGTCCCAGTAGTGCGTGATAGCCACTACGGAAAGGGACAATGTCGAAGATTAACTCCTCGCTTCGGAAATTATCCGGAGATCTGAAGACCACTTCCAGTGTTATTGAGCCCGTACATCGGGCCTCTACCCCTAGGATTACACCTTTAAAGGTAGTTTTGGTTGTCTTGATCCGTGAGGGATCTATGCTCATTTTGCGCACTGTGTCCTGATAGAGTAGGTTCAGGCTACTACCACCGTCCATGAGGACTCACGTGAGATGGAATCCGTCGATGATTGGATCAAGGACCAATGCGGCTGAGCCGCCGTGACGGATGCTGGTGGGATGGTCCCTACGATCAAAGGTGATCGGGCAGGATGACCATGGGTTGAACTTTGGGGTGACGGGCTCCATCGCATAGACGTCCCTAAGTGCACGCTTTCGCTCCCATTTGGAGATGTGAGTGGCATAGATCATGTTTACCATTTTCACCTGGGGGGATTTCTTTTGTCCCCCAATGTTCGGACGCCGGGGCTCGTCGTCATCATTGCTGTGCAGCCCCTTGTCCTTGTTCTCGGCATTTATCTTGGCGGCCTGTTTGAAAACCCAACAATCTCTGTTAGTGTGATTGGCTGGTTTATCGGGGGTGCCGTGAATCTGGCACGAGGAGTCGAGTATGCGGTCCAGACTGGACGATCTCGGATTGTTTCTTTTAAACGGCTTCTTCCGCTGACCGGATTTGGGGTTGCTGAATCCGGCATTGACTGCCGTATCTTCGGCATTGTCGCCATTGTTCCGACGCTTATGTCTATTGCGTCGTGGCTTTCCATTACTGTCGCAGATATCTGAAGTGCCAGAGTTTCCTGGCACGGTGTTACTGCGAGCCAGCCAACTGTCCTCGCCCATGCAAAAGCAGGTCACTAGTGTCGTGAGGGCCGCCATGGACTTCGGTTTTTCTTGGCCGAGGTGTCGGTCAAGCCACTCGTCGTGGATATTATGCTTAAAGGCCGCCAGGGCCTCGGCGTCCGGATAGTCAGCAATTTGGTTCTTTTTAGTTAGGAACCGAGTCCAGAATCTCCTGGCTGACTCTCTGGGCTGTTGGGTAATGTGACTTAAGTCATCAATGTCTGGTGGTCGCACGTAGGTGCCCTGGAAGTTATCGAGGAATGCGTCCTCAAGATTTTCCCAACTGCCAATGGAGTTTGCTAGTAGGCTATTCAGCCAATGTCTGGCTAGCCCTTTAAGTTTTAGTGGGAGATACTTGATGGCATGTAGGTCATCACCGCGAGCCATGTGAATGTGGAGAAGGAAATCTTTGATCCACACCGCGGGGTCTGTTGTGCCATCGTATGACTCGATGTTGACAGGTTTAAACCCTTCTGGGAATTCATGTTCCATTACTTCATCAGTGAAGCAGAGGGGGTGTGCAGCGCCTCTGTGCTAGGCTATGTCACGACGCAGTCCGGCTAGGTCTGTCCGGTCATGTTCGGCCCGACCAGATTTATTATTAGTGTATCCGGCATGATGATCATCGTCATGTGTTGTGGTGCGCCCTCGTGATCCATAGATCGATCTTGGTTGTCCTGCGTTGTTTTCCAATGTGTCTCGCAGGTCCTGCGTGTTGCCCTGGGCTGTAGTGAACCGGCGTGGGGGTGCGGGCTAGTACGTTGTTTTATCCCGGCCACGAGGTGGCCGGTCAGCCTCATCTTGTGCTGGAAGTTCAGGCTCTTAGGCCTCTTCTTCGAGCGATTTGTGCTTTGGGTATCCCCTGATGGGGGGCTCGAGTCCGTATTCCTCGGCCGCCAGGACCTCGGTCCATCTATCTGCGAGCAGATCTTGATTAGCTTGGAGCCGCTGCTGCTTCTTTTTCAGGCTTCTTGCAGTGGCTATAAGCCGGCGCTTGAAGCGCTCCTGCTCTATGGGATCCTACGGTACGCCGAATTCATCGTCACCGAGGCTCACCTCGTCTTTGGAGGGAGGCATATAGTTATCGTCCTCCAAGTATCCGTCCGTCGCCTGTTCATCTGGGCTGACCTGCCCGTGTTCCTGTTCGCTTGCTCGAAGGTGGGCTGATCAGGATTGTATTCCTCTTTGGCGCCATCTGGATTTTCTTCTCCAGTGCCGGTGTTGCTGTGGCGGGGCTTGGAGCGGCGCTGATGACGCCCATGCTTTGATTTCTTCCTTGAGGGGTTATCTCATGTTGCCTCATCGCCATTGTTTTCTTTGGGAGTATCCACCATATATATATATCATATGAAGAGGTGGCAGTCCAGCGCCCTGTGGGCGGTGGTTCCTGTTCTTCTCCTGCATCGTCGTCTATACCGTCGATGTCTTTAGAGTCGAAGTTAAGCACGTCGGTCAAATTATCGACCGTGACTGTGAAGTGGGTGGTGGGTGGGTGACGAATTTCTTCATCGCCTGCTTCCCACTCGAGCCAAACATAGTTCGGCTAGGAATCTCTTGACAGAGAGAGAGACCTTAATGAATTTAGCACATCGCCAAAGGGGGAGTGCTGGAAGATATCCGCGGCGGTGAATTCCATGACCAGAGCCCGATCAGATTCGATGGGCATGGATGCACGCGGTCCGGGACCTGCGACCGAAGATAAGTCTGGGGGCCCGGAGACACAGATTTCCTTAGAAGCGGAGTCTGTGTTCGGCTCCAACGCCGATAGGTGTGCGACCTTCGTGGCGGGGTCCATCCACCTGTCCTCAGATGGCACGATCTGCTCTGGATCAAAGTCCGGAGCCATGGCAGGCGCGATATCCCGAATACTGTCCGACGGCATATCTAAGTCATGCGCGTGGTGATCGTTCGACGCTCCTGACGTGGGCTCGAATCCGTCGAAGATCAAGTCTCCGCGGATGTCGGCAATATAGTTTAGGTTCCCAAACTTGACCTGACGGCCAGGGGCGTAGCTGTCGATCTGCTCTAGATGGCCAAGCGAGTTGGCCCGCAGTGCGAAGCCGCCGAACACAAAAATCTATCCGGGGAGAAAAGTCTCACCCTGGACGGAGTTGTTGAAGGTTGGAGAAGCCATCAAGCCTTACAACAACGACATAGAGGAACTCTCAATGAAAGCACCAATGTCGGTGTCAAAACCGGCGGATCTCGGGTAGGGGGTCCCGAACTGTGCGTCTAAGGCTAATGGTAACAGGAGACTGGGGACACGATGTTTACCCAGGTTCGGGCCCTCTCGATGGAGGTAATACCCTACTTCCTGCTTGATTGATCTTGATGACATGAGTATTACAAGAGTGGATCTACTGCGAGATCAGAGAGGCTAAACCCTAGAAGCTAGCATATGGTATGATTGTTGTTGTGTCCTACGGACTAAACCCTCCGGTTTATATATACACTGGAGGGGGCTAGGGTTACACAGAGTCGGTTACAGAGAAGGAGATCTACATCCGAATCGCCAAGCTTGCCTTCCACGCCGAGAGTCCCATTCGGACACGGGACGAAGTCTTCAATCTTGTATCTTCATAGTCCAACAGTCCGGCCAAAGTACATAGTCCGACTGTCCGGATACCCACTTATCCAGGACTCCCTCAAGAGCCACCAGCCACGGGGCGGCCCCTGCGATGAGGGGATGCGCGCCATGGTCGCCCGTCCTCCTCGACCACGCTTCCACTTGGTGGATGCGCTCCTGGAGTTCATCGTGTGGTCGGAGAAGCCCGCCGGCACCTTGCTCCGACTTCCATGCTTCTTCATCGGTGAGCTGCTGGCCTTGGGGTCGACGGCCTCTGGTTGTAGGCTGAGGGCTACTGTAGCAAGGCCTCGTGGGTCGGGATCGAGGTCATCGCGGCGGGCAGTGTGGTCTTGGCCCACGGCTGGCAGACGTTTGCCCGCGCACGAGGCCTGGGCGGGAGGTTCACCTCCACTTCAAGTACGACGGCCTCACGACCCTCTTTGTGAGGGTGTTCAGGGAGGATGGCCGCCACACGGGGTGCTTCCCAGAAGACGGCAGTGGCAACGATGAGCTTGGCCTTGACATGGGCTGTGATGGCGATGAGAGTGAGCTTGCCCTTGATGACGTCCACACTTCCTCCAGCAGCGGTGGCTCCTCTTCAGGCGAGAGCTCCAGCAGCAACGGCTACTACCAACCTCCGCGCCCTGAGCTCGCATCAAGCAAGGCGGCGGGTCGTCTCACCGCCGCACCCCGGTGAAGCAGGAGGAGGGCCTGAACTGAGCTCAGGGCTGCGAAGCTTGGCTTCAGGATCCGCTGCAGTTGCGCAGGCCGCTTCTGTTTAACCTTTCCTTTCTTCTGTATTTTGAAAAAAGTAGAGTGCCACGCTGGGGTGTGTAATGAACTGTGGCAGTTATGTTATTATGCTATACTTATTATCTTGATGCTATGTCGTGATATTTGTATTCCGAGTGGGCACGGATAGGGTAACTTAGCTTTGATATGCTCGTGGTAGCTTCCCACCTCGCGAGGGCGCGACCCTTGATGCCTGGCGGAGCCCCCTTTCCTGATGACTTGTGAGTCGTTGGTCTCGGGAGGCGCTATAGAGCTGCTGCAGAGTTGTTAAAAAACCTTGCCAGGGCATCTCATTCCTCCTGCGCGAGCCCCCTACCGTGGGTTTAGTTGTGGCTTAATGCACTGCGTCACATTACCCATGGGGCACGGACATAAGAGGGCACGCATGCTCACGAGCTTGATTGAGGGCGTCTCATGAGGATTAAGAAAGATGAAGCACTGGGGTAACAGGGTTTCGGCGAGGCGTGCTTGTGTGCGGGTGGACCCAAGCGCACATGCCTGCCTAGCCCCCAAGTGCGGGACGCGTGGAGGAAGAGCGATGGGCAACTGCAGCTCTTTCCTGGACAATGCTAAGAACGAGCGAAGCGAGAGGAGAGAAAACCCAACTTGGAGAATCAAAACTTGCAAACTCCAAATTCATTAAGAAACTGTGAACCAACTACAGAAAGCAAGCAAAAGAATAGTCGCGTCCGGCACCTAGTCTAGTCTTCTCACCAGCGCGGAGCTAAGTGCTGTCACTAGGACGTGGGAGGGAGCCCCCATGAGGCCCGCGAGAGACACTCGGGAGACTCTGGGGCGTGTACAACCCCACTCATTATTACGTGAGAGTGTCACGAGCGGAGACCTTCACATGCATGAGCCTTGCTTCACGGGTAGAACTTCCGGAGGTGCTGGATGTTCCAGGCGTTCTGGATGGGGATCCCGTCCTATGTCTCCAAGCGCGTGGGGCCAGGCCTAGAGACACGAGCGATCGTAAACGTGCCCTCACATGGGTGAGAGCTTGTGCAGCCCTTCCCTGGATAGCACCCGCCTCAGGATGAGATCACCCACCTCGAGCGTCCTAGGGCGAACGTTGCGGCAGTGGTACCGCCGCAGCGCCTGCTGGTACCTTTCTGCTCGGAGCGAGGCTTGACGGCGGCATTCCTCCCCCAACACGAGATCCATCCCCCGCGTGGCGTCCTGGCGTACCTTGTCAAACGCCAAGACTTGCGTGGAGTGATGCTTGACCTTGTGTGGGCGAACCGTTTAAGCTCCGTAGACGAGGAAGAACAGGGTCTCGCCCGTCAGCTTGGTTGTGGTGGTGCGGATGGACCACAACACTAACTAGAGCTCGTCGAGCTAGCCCCTGCCACAGGCCTCGAGCTTCTTCTTGAAGGTCCATGACTTGAGGCCTCTCAGGATCTCTGCATTGGCATGCTCGTCCTGGCCGTTGCTCCTGGGATGTGCCACTGAGGCGTAGCATATCTTCATTCCAAGATTAGCACAATATGTTTTGAAAAGGTTGCTGGTGAATTAAGAGCCATTGTCAGTGATGATACGATTAGGAACCTCAAACCGGCTCACAATGCCCTTGATGAACTTGATAGCTGAGCCAGCCAGGATGGTGCAGATAGTTTCTACTGTCGGCGTTCTGGGAACGGGGGTACCTAGACTTGCCTGCCTACGGCCTGCAACGTGGCTCAAGGAGTGGCCCAGTACGGCCCATCTTCGTCAACACAAGCTCAAGACCCTCGCGAGGGGCCAAGCCTCGCGGGGCGGATGTCAGGAAGCTTCCTCAGGCGCAGCCTCGTCAGGCTGGCTCGCGAGGAGGCAGAGAGATCAAGGCGGGGTACCTCATGAGGTACCCGTGACGCAAGCCATGACGACCGAAGCCAGGCAGGCACCAGGCGGGCGCCGGCCTAGGCAGTGTCCTTGTTTGCCCTTCGGTGCAAAAGGGGCAAGCACAGGCCAAGGCATCAGGCAAAGGTTACCATTTCGGTGCAACAAGACCAAGACTAGCAGAACGGCAGGACGGAGGTCATCGTGGAGCCCAGGAAGGCGTCATCGTCAGAGCCTTTGATAGGCGAGGACCAACTTTAGTCAGGATAAGTGTACTAGATGTTCCCCTTCAAAATGGCCAATTGTTGGCACCCTTCCCACTCAATATTTGGGAGGAGGGCCAGGGCCTCGCTCTATAAATAGGGCTAGCAACCACAGTAGAAAGGACCCCCGACCGGATCCAATCCTTCCCAAGAGGCATCACATCCACAAGAACATCCCTCGCGAGGTTGTTCTTCGCTTGTATTGTTCATCATCGGCCCTTGAGGCAATCCACACACCAAACACTGGAGTAGGGTATTACACCACCATGGTGGCCTGAACCAGTATAAACCTTGTGTCCCTTGTGTTGTTCTTCGTGTAGCCTAGATCCTTTGCGAGGCGATGAGATGTGAGTTGGTAGTGGAGTGATCTCCGCGTGCACCCTAGAGTTCGAACCTTAAGGGTCTGCCGGAACCCGAAATCCGACATTTGGCGCGCCAGGTAGGGGTGCGCCGGAATCACGCCTTCCGCCGTCTTGTGTTTCGCCATCTGTCGCATCCATGTCTGACGCTCGTCGCGCCCGCGCCGAGCGCCGGGCTACCGTCGCAGCCCATGTCTCTCAGACGACCCCTGTCGGAGGGCCTCCTCGTCATTCCCCGTCGCCTGCCACCATCGTTCCGGCGGGGAACGAGTAGCAGGCCTCATCCCTGCATCCTTCGGTGCGGCGGGAAGGCCGCACCGCCACCCTGTCGCTGACTCTAGCAGGCTCGTCGTCGCACGCCCGTCGCACCCCTGCGGACGCGCAAGCCGTGTTGCTCCTAGCACGAGAGCTCCTGCACTACCGTCCCGTCGACGACCTCTACGATGAGTGGCTCGCCCGCATCACCGAGCTCGTCAGCGCCGCAGGGGGCTCCCCTGCACCATCCCTCTCGCTGCACTGCCCCCGCCCTGCATGGGCAACGCAGCTCTGGAGGCGCCTCAGCCGCCTCCCCCTCAAGAAGGCGCCTTGTCCCCAAGGCGCGCGGCCCCTGGACGGGACCCGCTCCGTCCAGCGCCCGCGCAGCAAGAGAAGAGCTGCCAAGAGATCCCTCGTCCTCAAGAAGCTGCCCGTGTGCTCCCCGCACCGACATGTCATGACCGCGCTCCTGCTCTAGCATGCTAAGACCCCGCGCTGCTCCTGGCGGCGGCATGCGGAGACCTCCAAGATCAAGCCCTTCGCCACCAAAGGCCTCCAGTGGCCATTGCGGGCTATCGTGCCTTCACCGCCGAGCTGCGCATCATGGCCTGGCCGGGCAAGTTCAAGCCAGATCTGCCCCTGTGCTATGACGGCACGGCTGACCCTGCGGAGTTCCTACAGCTCTACGAGATGGGCATCGAAGCTGCCAACGGGGACGAGAAGGTCATGGAGAACTGGTTTCCCATGGCGCTCAAGGACGATGCCCGCACCAGGCTCCTGAACCCGGCTCCTGGCACAATTTCCTCCTAGGACGAGATGTGCACTCGCTTCATCGCCAACTTCCAGGGCACTCGTAACCAGCCCCCGGCCATGAGTGACTTGTGATGCGTCAAGCAACAGCCAGGAGAGACCTTGCAAGAGTTCATCCAGCGCTTCAACAACGCTCGCCTCAAGATCCCAGGGTGATTGAGGAGGCCATCATCTCAGCCTTCTCTGACGGCGTGCGTGACATCAAGATGAAAGAGGAGCTGGCAATCAATGAAGACCTGTGCACATCTCTGGAGCTGTTCAACTTGGCGACCAAGTCACCAGGGCTGAGGAAGGGCGCCTATCCCTCCTCGAGCTTCCGGCTGCCGATCCAGAAGAGAAGAAGCCCAAGGTCAAGGACGTGAAGCGCAAGGGGGCTGTTGTGCTTGCAACAGAGCCAGACACCAAGCGAGGCAGGGACCAGCCTGAGTCATCCAAGGGCAGCCGGTACTTCGTGTACCACGACCTCCACACCCACAACACCAACAAATGCCAAGAGCTCAGGGCTGTGCGAGATGTGTGTGCCGGCCGACGCCCCGAGCGCAAGGACCGGGGCTATGGCCGAGGAGGAGGAAGAGGTGGAGGACGATGGGAAGACCGTGGCCCTCGCCAAGGGTGGCGTGACCGACCTCGCGAGGACCACTGGCAGGACCAGCCTCGCGAGGGAGGCTTGAGGGATCAGCCTCGTGAGGATCGCCCTCAAGGCAACACAGGCCTCCCTCCTCTGCCACCTCAGCCGAGGAGGAATGAAGACCATCATCAGGACGAAGGGGCTGGGGGCTTCCAGGAGCCGCGCGCAATTGCTTGCATCCTGGGCGGCGCTCAGGCCCCAGCCTCTCAGCGCATCTTCAAACAGTTTGCTCGTGAGGTGAATGCAGTCCTCCCCAAGCTTGAGGCCACGCGCCCTCTCAGGTGGTCAGCGTGCGCTATCACATTCAACTCAGCGGATCAACTCAAGTGCGCAGCCACGGCCGGAGTCCTCCCGATGCTTTGCTCCCCGATCATCAGCAATGTTCAAGTCACCAAGACCCTCATCGATGGCGGAGCAGGACTCAACGTCCTGTCCGTCGAGACATTCAACAATATCCAAGTACCATACAATCAGCTTCAGGCAACCAAGCCTTTCTCAGGAGTCACTGATGGTTCCACCGTTCCGATAGGGCAAGTTCGCCTTCCTGTCACCTTTGGGCAGCACGACAACTACCGCACCAAGCTCATTGACTTCGACGTCGCCCACATTCGCCTGCCATACAATGCCATCCTTGGGTACCCTGCCCTGGCGAAGTTCATGGTAGTGACTCATCACGGCTACAATGTCCTCAAGATGCCAGGAAGCGGTGGAGTCATCACAGTACCTTGTGAGGAGAGGGATGCAGTGTGTTCCCTTGAGCGTGCTTTTCAAGCCACGACAATCAAAGACCCAGAACACAGGAGCGGAAGACTTCCCGAGGCAGTCCCTAAGAAGAAGAAGGCATCACCTGGTATGAACCCTTGGGAGGCAGGCCCTTCCAGTGGCGTTGTGCCAGGATCCGCGCCCGTTCAAGGGGCGCCTCCTTCTGTCGCATAGGAAGGCGCGCCTAGCGCCCTCCTCGGGCAAGGCTCGGGGGCTCTCCCATGGAGGGCCACCGACTTTGCCAAGATCACGAGGGAGGCGCTCGGGCACCACTTGGAGGCGTGCTTCAAAGCGCGTTTCCCTCAGGAAGGAACAAGGCAAGGAGGGCCAAACCCTCGGGAGTTCATCAGTGAGATCACTCAGGAGCTGCAGGAGTCAACAGTCATGAGTGGCAGCCGCCGCTTACCCGCCGTAGCTCCCCATCTAGGCGAGGATGGTGGGTTGCGCGTCTACATCAACATACCAGGGCTCAACCGAGCCGCCTCTCAAGAGCGCTTCTGGCCCTCGCGCGTGGGACGTTGCAAGGGTCCACCCCACAGCTATGTTCGCATGCCTTTTGGCTTGCCGAATGCGGCGACTTCATGTCAGCGTCTTATGAGGAGCATTCTTGAGGCTCAGGAGGTCAGGCATTCCGCAGTCCTGGCGGAGATGGAGACGGTCCTCGAGGAGCCACCTGCGCCTCCAGGGCCCCCCGAGGCTCCTAGGCCTGGGGGCTCGTGAGGATCGGTTTCCGTAGCGCGCGTCGTCAGCTACTTCAGCATCCCTTCATCTCCAACATCATCAGGTGACATCCTTCAAGTTTCATTTTCAGTTGGGAGCGCCCCCAGGGCTGCATCATTCCCAGGCCGCGTGGGTCCGTCCCTGCGGAATGTATCCCTTTTGTTTATGCCTTTAGGTTACTTTGTTGGGGGTGCCCCTCGGGCTGCATTATCCCCAAGCCGCTCGGGCCTGACCCAGCAGCATGTATCTCTCGCGCATTTATTCAGGTCGTGCATTTGACCCGCCATGATTATTACTTGATGCCTGTGGCGGCGCCCTTCTTCCCTCATGCCAACCGCTTGCACGTTAAAAGGGGGGGTACCTGAGCATCACGACTCATGGACTCTTACTGGCTCTCCAGCCCTCACCTCCTGGCCTTGTCCACGGCATCGCGACCTGGCATACCAGCGACGGCTGAGTTCGCTCGAGGGCCGGGACCTGAGGACGTAGATCATCGGCATCTAACCAATTTTGCAGGAGCACATTACAAACAAAGTCCCAGATCCAGGCGCAACCTGCCTTGAGGTAGGGCCGTGTGAGTCCCGTGCTGGCTCACGGGTGCCCAGATACACCTCGTCAAGCCCTACCATGCCAGCCACGTGTCAGGTCGGGGCTGTACACGCCCCGGGGGCTCCTCCCAGAGGGGAGCCCCCTCCCACGCACCATGCTCCGCGCTGGCTGACGACACTGCCGAGGAGCGGCTATGCCCGTACACATACGGAAGCGCTATGCTCCGCGCTGGTGATAAACAACTGAGGGTGGCCCACGGCCGCATCAACCTCAGGGAGCCCAGAGCTCAGTGCCCGACCTTATCGTAACGCCTCCCCTCGGGAGTGCCATGCGAGGGGGCTGGGCACGGGGGCTACGCCTGGGCCACGCCCGGGCGCATGCCACCCAGCCAGGCCCCTCGGGCCTGGTTCATCGTGCGGCCCTCCCTGAGCGGAGCCAAGGTACGAAGGCCGTTTAAACATTAAGGGGGACTCGTGAGCATCGCAACTTAGGAGCCTAACTGGTCACGTAGCCCCTCACTCCTTGGTCCCGTCCTGGTTTCCGGTCAGGGCTAATGGCGGTTGAGGTATGCGCGGGGCCGGGCCCTACCGATGTAGAATGGCAGATCCACTCCTATGCCTCCCCTCCCTATTTGCTGTTCGCGCGTCAAGGGGGACTCCTGAGCATCGTGACTCAGGAGCCTAACTGGTCACATAGCCCCTCACTCCTTGGTTCCGTCCTGGTTTCCGGTCAGGGCTAACAGCGGCTGAGGTATGCACGGGGCCGGGCTCTGCCGACGTAGAACACAAGCAAGTAGGAAGGAAAAGCACATATCTCAAGGAATTCAAAAGCAAATATTATAGTCCATAGGTTGTTTTCACAATGCCAAACACAAGTTTAAATGCCTCCACGAGGCATGATGCATGTTGCAGGAACTAAGACAGGACAAAAGCCGCGGAGGGGTCACTTTCCAGCGGTGCCATCGCTGGTGGTGGAGTTGCGCTGGGCGGCTCCACCTCCCGAAGCCCCAGGGTTGGCAGCATCTCGCCTTGGCTTGGTGCTGAAGGCGCGGAACCTCGCCAGCAGGGATTCCGCTCGACCCTTCACTGCCTCAACAGCAGCAGCGGCAAGCTCACCGCTCGCAGGCTCCAACAGGCTGTCAAGATCGACATTGTGCCCATGAAGATAAACGTGTGTGAAGACACGTGCTAGAGCTACAGAAGAAAGGACACGCGCCTCGGCCTCGGCCGTGGGGCCAAGGCCGTCAGCGACATCTTCAAGTGCGCGGACCAGGAAGGGAAGCAACTTGGTGAGGCCATCCTCGGCGCCAGCTAGCGGCTTTTCCAGGCCGCCATCATAAAGTGTCTTCAGCGAGGCGTGAGCCCTCTCCTCCAGCTGCGCGAAGGCCACACGATCCTCGGCCAGGACCCTCACCTTGCCGTCCAGCTTGATCCTCTCCGCCTCCAACGCCTGCTCCAGCGTCTCCAACCGACCATGACATTCATCAAGCTCGGCGTCTCGGCGTCGGCGTTCTGGGAACGGGGTCCCCAGACTTGCCTGTCTGCGGCCTGCGGCGTGGCTCAAAGGGGGCCCAACACGGCCCATCTTCATCAACACAAGCTCAAGACCCTCGTGAGGGGCCAAGCCTCGCGGGGCGGACGACAAGGAGCTTCCTCAGGCACGGCCTCGTCAGGCTGTCTCACGAGGAGGTGGAGAGTTCAAGGCGGGGTACCTCGCGAGGTGCCCATGACGCAAGCCATGACGACCAAGGGCGTCAGACAGGCGCCAGCCTCGCAGTGTCCTTCTTTCCTCTTTGGTGCAAGGGGAGCAAGCGCAGGCGGGAGCATCAGGCAAATGCATCCATTTTGGTGCAACAAGACCAAGACCAGTCCAACGGCAGGATGGAGGTCACCGTGGAGCCCAAGTTGGCGTCACCACCAGAGCCTTTGACAGGCGAGGACCAACTTTAGTCAGGATAAGTGTACTAGATGTTCCCCCTCAAATTGGCCAATTGTTGGCGCCCTTCCCGCTTAATATTTGGGAAGAGGCCCAGGGCCTTCGCCTATAAATAGGACTAGCCACCCACAGGGTAGAGGCATCTGGATAAGAAGCTGAAGATAAGATAGGCATCTAGAATCAACCCTTCCAAGGGGGCAACACCACCACAAGAATAGACCCTCGCGAGGCTGTTCTTCCTTGTATTGTTCATCATCAGCCCAAGAGGCAATCCACCACACCACACATTGGAGTAGGGTATTCCACCACAATGGTGGCCTGAACCAGTATAAATCCTGTGTCTCTCGTGTTGTTCTTCTCGTAGTTTAGATCCTAGCGATTCGGCGAGGAACAGGTAGGTAGAAGGCGAAACCTCCATACGCACCCCAGTGTTCGAACCTCAAGGGTCTGCCGGAATCCTAAATCCGACATTTGGCGCGCCAGGTAGGGGTGCTCCGGACTACGTCTTCCGTCGCCCTGTTCTTCTCCGACCGTCGCGACCATGTCTGACGCACGCCGGGTTCGCGCCGAGCGCCGGGCCGCCCTCGCTTCCCGCGCCGCCCATACGGCTCCCGTCGGGGGGCGCCCTCGTCGTTCCCCATCGCCTGCCGTCAACGCCGCCACCGGCCCGGCGGGGAACGAGCAGCAAGCATCGTCCCAGCACCCGTCCATGAGGTGAGACGGTCGCACCGCTACGCCCTCACTCACCCCCACTGGTTCTTCATCCCGCGCGCCCCGCGCGGCCATGGAGGCTCGAGCTGCGCTCATCGCGGCAAACGAGCTCCTGCGCTACCTCCCAGTCGACAACATCTACGAAGAGTGGCTCGACCGAGTCGCCGAACTCGTCCGCGTCGTTGGGGGCTCCCCCGCGCCATCTTTCTCGCTGCACCACGCCCCGCCATGCGTGGGCAATGAAGCTCCTGGGGCGCCTCAGCCGCCCCCCCTCAAGAAGGCGCCCTGGCTCCAAGGTGCGCGGCCCCTGGGCGGAACCTGCCCCGCCAGGAACCAGCGCGGCAGGAGCAAAGCTGCCAAGAGGTCCCACGCCCTAGTGAAGCTGCCCGAGCGCTCCCTGCTCCGGCTCGTCCCGACCACGCTCCTGCTCCAGCACGTCAAGACCCCGCGCTGCACCCAGCTGCGGCGCACGGGGACCCGCAAGACTGAGCACTTCGTCCTCCAAGGCCTCCTGTGGCCACAGCGGGCTGCCGCGCCTTCACCACCGAGCTACGCACCGTCGCGTGGCCTGGCAAGTTCAAGCCGGACCTGCCTCCTCGCTACGATGGCACGGCAGACCCTGCAGAGTTCCTTCAGCTCTACGAGCTAGGCATCGAGGCTGCCAACGGAGACGAGAAGGTCATGGCGAACTGGTTTCCCATGGCTCTCAAGGACGGGGCCCGCACCTGGCTTCTGAACCTGGCCCCAGGCACGATCTCCTCCCGGGACGAGATGCGCACCCGCTTCATCGCCAACTTCTAGGGTACTCGCGACCGGCCACCCGCCGTGAGTGACATGCGCCGCATCAAGCAACAACCGAGGGAAACCCTGCAGAAGTACATCCAGCGCTTCAACAATGCGCGCCTCAAGATTCCCAAGGTGACCGAGGAGGCCATCATCTCAGCCTTCTCTGACGGCATGCGTGACGTCAAGATGAAGGAGGAGCTTGCAATGCATGAAGATCTGTGCACTTCCTTGGAGCTGTTCAACCTGGCAACCAAGTGCGTCAGGGCTGAGGAAGGGCGTCTCTCCCTCCTCGAATTGCCTGCCGCAGACCCTGAAGAGAAGAAGCCCAAGGCCAAGGACGTGAAGCGCAAGGGGGCTGCCGTGCTCGCGGCAGAACCAGACACCAAGCGGGGCAGAGATCAGCCCGAATCCTCCAAGGGCAGTCGGTACTTCATGTACCACGACCTCCACACCCACAACACCAATGAATGCCAAGAGCTCAGGGCCGTGCGTGAAGGACGGACTGGCCGACGTCCCGACCGCAACGACCGGGGCTACGGACGAGGAGGAGGAAGGAACGCAGGAAGCTGGGAAGACCGCGGCCCACGTCAAGGGTGGCGCGACCAACCTCGCGAGGATCGCTGCCAGGACCCGCCTCCCGAGGGAGGCTGGAGGGATCAGCCTCGCGAGGATCGCCCGCAAGGTAACACATGCCTCCCTCCGCTACCGCCGCAGCCAAGGAGAAATGAGGACCGTCATCAGGACGAAGGGGCTGGGGGCTTCTAGGAACCACGCGCGATCGCCTGCATCCTAGGTGGAGCTCAAGCCCCAGCCTCTCAGCGCATCTTCAAGCAGTTCGCCCGCAAAGTGAATGCAGTCCTCCCCAAGCTCGGGGCCATGCGCCCTCTCAGGTGGTCAGCGTGCGCCATCACGTTCAGCTCAGCGGATCAGCTCAAGTGCGCGGCCACAGCCGGAGTCCTCCCGATGCTTTGTTCCCCAATCATCAGCAACGTGCTAGTCACCAAGACCCCCATCGATGGCGGGGCAGGGCTCAATGTCCTGTCTGTGGAAACATTCAACAATCTCCAAGTACCCTACAGTCAGCTTCAACCCACCAAGCCTTTCTCCGGAGTCACCGACGGCTCCACGGTCCCGATTGGGAAGGTCCGCCTCCCTGTCACCTTCGGGGCACGCGACAACTACCGCACCGAGCTCATCGACTTCGATGTCGCCCACATTCGCCTGCCGTACAACGCCATCCTTGGGTACCCAATGCTGGCGAAGTTCATGGCCGTAACCCACCACGGCTACAACGTCCTCAAGATGCCAGGAAGTGGCGGAGTCATCACGGTGCCCTGCGAAGAGAGAGACGCAGTCAGCTCCCTGGAGAGAGCCTTTCAGGCCGCATCACTGGAAGACCCGGATCGTGGAAGCAGTAGGCTTCCCGAGGCCGCCCCAAGAAGAAGAAGACATCGACCGGCCCGACCCCTCAGGAGGCAGGTCCCTCTGGGCCCGCGCCTGCTCAGGGGGAACCTCCTTCCATCGCATAGGGAAGCGCGCCCGGTGCCCTCCTCAGGCAGGGCTCGGGGGCTCTCCCTTGGAGGGCCGTCGACCTCGCCAAGGTCACGAGGGAGGCGCTTGGGCACCACGTGGAGGCGTGCTTCGAAGCGCGTTTCCATCAAAAAGGAGCAAGGCAAGGAGGGCCAAACCCTTAGGAGTTCGTCAGCAAGGCCATTCAGGAGCTACAAGAGTCAAGTGTCATGAGAGGCAGCCGCCGCTTACCCGCTGTGGCCCCCCATCCAGGCGAGGATGGTGGGCTGCGCATCTGCATCGACATACCAGGGATCAACCAAGCCGCGTCTCAGGAGCGCCTCTGGCCTTCGCGAGTGGGACGCTGCGAGGGCCCGCCCCACAGCTACGTTCGCATGCCGTACGGCTTGCCGAATGCGGTTGCTGCGTACCAGCGCATCATGAGGGCCATCCTGGAGGCTCAAGAGGTCAGGCGTTCCGCAGCCCTGGTGGAGATGGAGACGGTCCGCGAGGAGCCACCAGCGCCTCCAGAGCCTCCCGAGGCCCCAGGGCCTGGGGGCTCGTGAGGATCTGCCTCCGCAGCCCACCGAGTCTGCTGCATCAACACCCCTTCGTCTTCAGCATCATCAGGTGACATCTTTCTAGTTTCATTTCCAGCTAGGAGCGCCCCCAGGGCTGCATTATTTCCAGTCCGCGTGGGTCCGTCCCTGTGGCATGTATCTCTTTTATTTCATGTTCTTAGCTCACTCTGTTGGGGGCGCCCCTCTGGCTGCATTATCCCCAAGCCGCTCGGGTCAGACCCAGTGGCATGTACCCCTCTTGCATTTATCTTAGGGCCGTGTTTTCGACCCGTCATGCTTGTTATTTGGTGCCGGTTCATGGTACCTTTTTATTCCTGGATGTCGCAAGCTTGCACGTTAAAGGGGGGGTGCCTGAGCATCGCGACTCAGGGCTCCTACCGGCTCTCCGGCCCTCACCCTCTGGTCTGCCCACGGCATCGCGCCCCGGCACAACAGCGACGGCTGAGACCAGCCCGAGAGCCGGGACCCGAGGACGTAGAGTTTCGACATCTAACCCAGCTTGCGCGTTAAAGGGGGGGTGCCTGAGCATCGCGACTCAGGGCTCCTACCGGCTCTCCGGCCCTCACCCTCTGGTCTGCCCACGACATCGCGCCCCGGCACACCAGTGACGGTTGAGGCCAGCCCGAGAGTCGGGACCCGAGGATGTAGAGTTTTGTCATCTAACCCAGCTTGCGCGTTAAAGGGGGGGTGCCTGAGCATCGCGACTCAGGGCTCCTACCGGCTCTCCGGCCCTCACCCTCTGGTCTGCCCACGACATCGCGCCCCGGCACACCAGCGACGGCTGAGGCCAGCCCGAGAGCCGGGACGCGAGGATGTAGAGTTTTGTCATCTAACCCAGCTTGCGCGTTAAAGGGGGGGGTGCCTGAGCATCGCGACTCAGGGCTCCTACCGGCTCTCCGGCCCTCACCCTCTGGTCTGCCCACGGTATCGCGCCCCGGCATACCAGCGACGGCTGAGACCAGCCCGAGAGCCGGGACCCGAGGACGTAGAGCATCGGCATCTAGCCAAATTTGCAGGAACACACTCCCAGATAAGGCTCAGCACCGGGCGCAACCCACCTTGGGGTGGGGCCCCATGAGTCCCGAGCTGGATCACGGGTGAACCAGCACACCTCGCCAGGCCTTTCGCGCCTCGCCAAGGCAACTAACGGCTGACCATCATTTGTCGCGACGAACTCTCGTTTCTTCTGTGATGAGCCTGCAGGCTTCCCCCAGGAGCATCGTCGTGCGAGGCCCCCACAGTGTCTTCTTCACCCTCGTCCACGCAAACCGCTTGCACGTTAAAGGGGGGGTGCCTGAGCATCGCGACTCAGGGCTCCTACCGGTTCTCCAGCCCTCACCCTCGGGTCATGTCCATGGCATCACGACCTGGCATGCCAGTGACGGCTGAGACTCGCTCGAGGGCCAGGACCCGAGGACGTAGAGCAGAAAGGGGAGCGAGGGCGAGACGGGAGAAGCACGTGGTGACCTCGCCAAACAACCCTCCGACGGCCAAGAAACGGACTTAGCGCCGCGCCAGGAAGCGTTCCTGACCCTCGAGATAAGTCACTCTCCGAGAACACTAGCTATCGCAGCACCGTCCCCGCACCTGATACCATTCCGTCTTAGCAACGCCGCTCTCCTTTCTCACCGAATGATGGCTGCTTGAGCGCCAAGGGGGACCTCCTGAGCATTGCGACTCAGGGGCTCTTACCGGGCCCCGGGCCGCTCACCTCCTGGCCTTGACCACGGCATCGCGACCTGGCATACCAGCGATGGCTGAAGCCGCCTTGGGACTGGGACCTGTCGGCGCAGAGCACCAAGCCCTCACGAGGTCTGACAGGAAGAAACTAAGCTAAGACGGAATAACCATTTCGCGCTGCTTCATCATGAGGGTCATATTGACAAAAGGAGCTACAGACACCTTACAAGCCCCCCACGGGGTGTGTTCTTGGCTCCTCGCAGGGACAAAAGACGCGTATCCTAAGGAGTCCTAACTACACGAACCACCGCGGCAGACGCCATCATCAACAGTGGGCCGTCAAGCACTAGCACCAACCTCATCCAGATCAGAGATGGCGGCGGCCTAATGAGCCCGTCCTGCTCCGAGAGCAGCGTAGGCTTGGGGGCTCGTAGCTGTCGTCGCTCGTCTCCGGAGTCGCGAAGGGCTCGGCGGAGCCACTGGATCCTTCGAGGCGTCCGCTGCCATCGGAGGAGCTGCTGGAAGGGCGAGCGGCAGGCCTAGTCCTCGCCGCTCTGGAGCTCCGGCCGCTGCCTCTGGGGCAGCACTCCAGCCGGCGCCCTTCTTCGTCGAAGACCTTGAAGAGCATCACGGAAGCGCCATTGAACTCCAGGAGGATCACGAGGGTGCCCCTCGTCCCACAAACCCGGGCGATCTCGCCAAAGCCATGGGTCATGAAGACCTTACCTGGAGCGACGACCTCGACATCCGCATCAGTCGCGGGGACCTGGCAGTCGGCATGGTGCAGCCGAAGCCTGAAAAGGCCCCCTCGACGGGATCTCAAAGGCGAAGGAAGGAGGGAGGCGAATCCAAGATCGAGGGGGCATGGCGGCGTGGAGCACAAACTCTCGAGAGGAGCCCTCGGCGTGGATTCCAGGAGGAACAACGTGCACCGCTGTGACCCGCCAGCGCCGACGGCGGCGTCGTCCATGGCGCTCGGCGTCAGCTCCTGCAGGGCCTTCAAGGTGGGCATACAAGGGCAGCGGAAACCCTGGCGGCGGTCGCTTGCACCAAGGCCTCGACACCTCCTGCCGCGTGCCCTCATCTCGGCGGCAGAGGACCAACCGCTTCTTCGGCGGAAGCGGGTCAGGACCCTCTTAAGGGGCCTTTCCCTTCTCTCCTATGGAGAACCGGCGGATGGGCGCCATCAGTGCGACGGAGCGATGGCGAAGATGAAGAAGAGGAGGAATGGCAGAGGAAGATGAACTAGAATGGCTCGCGTCGTTCCATACTTATAGCCGGAGGAGGCCAACCGTCGGCTTCCACGATCGCAGGTAATCATGACCCGTTTTTGCATGCAGGGACTTGTCAGTTCGTGCAGTTGCTGAGGCATCGTGGGGGAGTAGTGCCGCCCACGTCCAATCAACCGCCATGCGGCGCCCAAGGCCGCAGGCTGTTAGGGCCCGCGACGCTTCGCACTTGCCCTTTCGCCTCTCTGCTCGGCCAAGTCCGGGCGCGCCTTGGGCCCGGGGGCTACTGCCGGCATTCTGGGAACAGGGGTCCCCAGACTTGCCTGCCTGCGGCCTGCGGCGTGGCTCAAAGGAGGCCCAGCATGGCCCATCTTCATCAACACAAGCTCAAGACCCTCGCGAGGGGCCAAGCCTCGTGGGGCGGACGACAAGGAGCTTCCTCAGGCACGGCCTCGTCAGGCTGGCTCACGAGGAGGCGAAGAGTTCAAGGCGGGGTACCTCGCGAGGTGCCCATGATGCAAGCCATGACGACCAAGGGCGCCAGCCGCGCAGTGTCCTTCTTTCCTCTTTGGTGCAAGGGGAGCAAGCACAGGCGGGAGCATCAGGCAAAGGCATCCATTTCGGTGCAACATGACCAAGACCAGTCCAACGGCAGGATGGAGGTCACCGTGGAGCCCAAGTTGGCGTCACCACCAGAGCCTTTGACAGGCGAGGACCAACTTTAGTCAGGATAAGTGTACTAGATGTTCCCCTTCAAATTGGCCAATTGTTGGCGCCCTTCCCGCTCAATATTTGGGAAGAGGCCCAGGGCCTTCGCCTATAAATAGGACTAGCCACCCACAGGGTAGAGGCATCTGGATAGGAACCTGAAGATAAGATAGGCATCTAGAATCAACCCTTCCAAGGGGGCAACACCACCACAAGAACAGACCCTCGCGAGGCTGTTCTTCCTTGTATTGTTCATCATCAGCCCAAGAGGCAATCCACCACACCACACACTGGAGTAGGGTATTACACCACAATGGTGGCCTGAACCAGTATAAATCTTGTGTCTCTCGTGTTGTTCTTCTCGTAGTTTAGACCCTAGCGATTCGGCGAGGAACAGGTAGGTAGAAGGCGAAACCTCCGTACGCACCCCAGTGTTCGAACCTCAAGGGTCTGCCGGAACCCTAAATCCGACACTCGGTCCCTGAGAGCAGCTTCTCGAGTCTTCATCTCCTTCTCCTTTTCCTGGCGGTCACGGACCTCCTTGGCGAGCTCGACGCGCAGGCCTTGCAGCTCGCTCTCCAGCACCTTGAAGCGGCCCCGGACATCCGCAGCCTCTCCCAAGGCAGCGTCGCAAGCGGCCTTGGCTTGAAGGATGGCCTGCTTCTCCTCGTCGCAGGCCGTCATGGCCTGGCTCAGCGCCGCCCGAACGGAGGCATCAAAGTGGACCCAGCCAGAGGCCAACTCCAAGCGCCCAACCACCAGGTGGGGATCGGCACCCTGGATATGTTCTCGCAGCCGATCCAGCTCGGCGGCAGCACAATCCAAGACAGTAGAAGGAGTCGGAGAAACGGCGATTGGTGGACTAGGAGGAGAAGACAGCAGCGTGATCACAACATCAAGCGTTGGGACCTTTTAAGCCCCGGCGGCCGCAGCAGTGGCATCGGGCATGAATGCCTCGGGACTCGCCTGGGCCACGGGGGCTGAACTCACACCAGCACGCCCCACCTGGCCTCGCGAGGATGACCGGGCAGGGGATGCTCGAGCCTTGCCACCTCCTTCTCCCGCAGGTGGAAGCGTTGCCCCAGGCGAAGCCTCGGGGGCCCCTTTCAGTCTTTTCGCCACAGGCACCGGTCTAGCCAAGGAATATGGACGTCAAGCCTCGGCAGCAGAAGTAGGAAGTGAAAAAAAATCAAGCACTTACTGGTCACCATCCGCGGACTCAAGCAGCCTCCGGCCAAACTTGAAGCTCGAGAGCCGACTGCTGGGGTCGGCCTCAGGAGGCTCGGAAGCAGGGGGCACGTCAGAGGAGTCAAAGCTGGCTTCAAGCTGCCTTGAAGCCAGAGCAGACCCGCGGGGAACCAGCCCTGTCCTGTCCTTCCTTGGAACTAGGGGCGAGCTCTCCCTGCCACGCTCGTCGTCGGCCTCGTCATCGTCCGGCATGAGGCGGAGGGCGCGAGACCTACGCCGAGGGAGGGGCTTCCCCGACTCTCCATCGGTCGCTTCAGAGTCGGACTCTTCTTCCTCCTCCTCTTCTTCCTCCTTCCCGCTGGAGTCGCTGGAAGATACGTTCACCGTCGCCAGAGCCGCCAGATCCTCGAGAACCTCCGTAGGCACTAGCCCCTCCCCGTTGAAGGTAGGCATGGAATTCGCCACCTGCTCCCAGTCACCACGAAGGAACAGGGGTACATGAGCACCCTCCAGTCTTGCCACTTCCTCTCCGACCAAGGAATGGAGGATCGCGGCCAGATCTCCGTCGGCCAGAGCTGCAGAGCTCAGGCGGAGGGCGGCATCGGCTCCCCCAAGCCTCCACAATGGGAGCGAATGTTCCTGAAGTGGAGCCACCCGGTGCTCCAGGAACTCCCTCAGGAGCGTCGCCCCGGTCAGCTTCGCCGTCGCCAGGTTGCCTGGCCACATGTCCGCGTCCATCCTCTCCAGCACCAGCTCCGTCCGGGGATTGATGAGCTCCGCGCGGGATCAAGCGTTAACGGCCTTAGGCTGCCTCGTGGGCAGCACCAGCCGAGGGTGGATGCGCCCAACGTCCACCATGACCCACTTGCTCCAGAAGCCTTAGATCCTCTTCCCAGGCTTCGAGATGGCATTGGAGCTGGAGTATGCGACAAAGCTCGTGCATGCAGTGATGGGGCCGCGAGAAACCTAGAGGTAAAAGTAATGGCGCAGCAAGGCCACCGAGGGATTTACCCCAACATGAGCCTCACAATAATAGGCGAAAATCGCCAGAAGGAGAACAAAGTTGGGGTGGAGGTGCAGAGCTTGCAAGTTGTATTGGTGAAGAACAGCAATGAAGAACTCAGAAAAGGGAGGCACCAGCCCGGCGACGATTGCGCTCACGAAGAGCGGGTAGAAGGTGCTCCCCTTGTCTTTAGGTAGGTCGGAGCCGACCTTGAGCACAGCCGCCCCCTCGCTGCCTTGCGCCACCATCATCTGGCGCGTGAGGGAGAGGTTCTTCTCCGACACGTTCGGAGGATCCAGAGCGGGTGAGTACCAGGCCTCGGCCGGGGTCTGGCGAGGCGTCATGGCTTGCCGAAGGTTCGGGATCGAAGCAGATCTGGAGGATTTCGGAAGCAAGAAGGAGGAGAGCGAGAAAGGGGATCTGAGACAAATGACTGGTAAAGGCAAAGAAGGTAAGCCTGGCCCGGGGCCGCTCTTTTGTCAAGTCACGTAGTTGCCGAGGAGTCGTGGGGAAGCGGGGACGCCCACGTCCAATCAACCGTCACGCGGCGTCCAAGGCCGCAGGCTGTTGGGGCCCGCGGCGCTTCGCACTTGCCCCTTCGCTTCTCTGCTAATCCAAGTCCGGGCATGCCTTGGGCCCGGGGGCTACTGTCGGTGTTCTGGGAACGGGGGTACCCAGACTTGCCTACCTGCGGCCTGCAGCGTGGCTCAAGGAGTGGCCCAGTACGGCCCATCTTCGTCAACACAAGCTCAAGACCCTCGCGAGGGGCCAAGCCTCGCGGGGCGGACGATAGGAAGCTTCCTCAGGCGCAGCCTCATCAGGCTGGCTCGCGAGGAGGTGGAGAGATCAAGGTGGGGTACCTCACGAGGTGCCCGTGACGCAAGCCATGACGATCGAAGCCAGGCGGGCGCCGGCCTGGGCAGTGTCCTTGTTTCCCCTTCGGTGCAAAGGGGGCAAGCACATGCCAAGGCATCAGGCAAAGGTTACCATTTCGGTGCAACAAGACCAAGACCAGCAGAACGGCAGGACGGAGGTCATCGTGGAGCCCAGGAAGGCGTCATTGTCACAGCCTTTGACAGGCGAGGACCAACTTTAGTCAGGATAAGTGTACTAGATGTTCCCCTTCAAAATGGCCAATTGTTGGCGCCCTTCCCGCTCAATATTTGGGAAGAGGGCCAGGGCCTCGCTCTATAAATAGGGCTAGCCACCATAGTAGAAAGGACCCCCAACCGAATCCAATCCTTCCCAAGAGGCATCACCTCCACAAGAACATCCCTCGCGAGGTTGTTCTTCCCTTGTATTGTTCATCATCGGCCCTTGAGGCAATCCACAAACCACACACTGGAGTAGGGTATTACACCACCATGGTGGCCTGAACCAGTATAAACCTTGCATCCCTTGTGTTGTTCTTCATGTAGCCTAGATCCTTTGCGAGGCGACGAGACGTGAGTTGGTAGTGGAGTGATCTCCGCGTGCACCCCAGGGTTCGAACCTTAAGGGTCGGCCGGAACCCAAAATCCGACATCTACCTCCGCCCACTTGGTGAACTTATCAGTGGCAACATAGAGGTAGTAGTAGCCCCCTGGAGCTCGAGGGAATGGTCCCAAGATACCCAGCCCCCAGACCGTGAATGGCCATGTGAGCGGGATAGTCTGAAGGCCCTGTGCGGGCTGATGGATCTGCTTGGCATGGAATTGGCAGGCTTCACGGGATTTCACCAGCTCGATGGCGTCGCTGAGTGTCGTGGGCCAATAGAACCTGCTACGGAATGCCTTGCCCACGAGGGTGCGTGATGAAGAATGGTGTCCATAGTCCCCATCGTGTATGTCAGCCAGCAGCTCGAGCCCCTGCTCCCTAGAGATGCACCGCAAAGAAACATCGTTGGGCCGCTTACGGTACAACTCACCGTCCTAGATGCAGTATGTGGTGGCCTGGCAAGCCACGCGCTCTGCATCTTCCTCCTTCTCCTGCAGGGCCCCTGAAGCAAGTACACCTTCAACTCCTTGGTCCAGCACCCCTCCTGAGGATCGAGCGTGAGGAGTAGATGGGCCCCCGTGGTTGGGCAGCAAGCAGGGGCACCCATTGCAGGGGCTCGGGGAAGATCCTCCTGAGGCGGTGCTGGTTCCACAGCAGGGGAGCTGCTGACAGCTTGAAGAGTCACTCCTCAAAGACGCATGGCTCTTGCAGCAGCCGCCGGGACTCCCTCTTGGCGATGTCGTCCGCCTCCTTGTTTGTACCTCGTGGCACGTGCTATAATTCCAAGCCCAAGAATTATTTTTCCATTTTGCGTACCTCTTCTAGGTATGCTTCCATGTGCTCGTCCTTCGGGGTGTACTCTTTGTTGGAGAAGTTGACGAGGAGCTGGGAGTCACCCCTGATGGTGAGGCGCTTCACCCCTAGCGCCGCTGCAGCTCTGAGGCCGGCAATCAGGCCCTCATACTTTGCGATGTTGTTGGAGACCTTTTCGCCCTGCTGGAAGCAGAGTTGTATAGCATAGTAAAGCTTGTCCTTGGTGGGTGAAATGAGCACTTCTCTAGCCCCCACGCCCTGACGCGTGAACGCACCGTCGAAGTACATGATCCACCCGTCCGGCGCCTCATCTCTGGGCAAGAGGGAGCGATCCTCGCATACTTCACGGTCAGGGGTGTCAGTTCATTCTGCCACAAAATCTGCGAGGGGCCGCGCCCTTGATGACCCTGGTGGTGCTGAACTCCAGCTGGAACGCCTGTAGCTTGATGTTCCATTCTGCAACCCTTCAGCAGCCTTAGGGCTCCGGAGTACCCTCTCCAGTGGGTAGGCTAAGATGACCTTGATGGGGTGGCCTTGGAAGTAGTGGCGCAGCTTCCGGGAGTCGACGAGGAGTGAGAGCAAGAGCTTTTGCGGCATGGGGTAGCGCGCCCACGCCTCCCGCAGCATTGTGCTGACGAAGTAGACCGGATGCTCAATGAGGGAGGAGGCGTTGGCGGGGTCTTGTATCTCTTGAGAGTGTTGGCCTTCAGGAGTCTTGCTGTTTGTCGTATCGGCCACGGCCTCAGGGGCACCATTCTCAGGAGCCCCACTGGCTGGGAGATCGGCTGGGGCCTCAGGAGTGACATTGACCGGTGTTGTAGTTGAGGCCTCAGGAGCACCATCCTGGGGCTCCAGCGTCTCGCGTGGCGTCGAGGCACCTCGCCGTGGGCCCTTGGTCGGGCGCTCTTCCCTCAGCGCCACCAGAGCGGTGCTGGCGGAGTGAGGCATGGCGGCAAAAAAAGCACCAAGGGCTCGAGGGGGCGCAGTGCCACCATCACCGGTGGGCTGGTGAGGTATCTCTTGAGGTCTTGGAAAGCCGCGTCAGCTTCAGGGGTCCACTCGAACGGACCTTTCCTTTTCATCAGCTTGAAGAATGGGAGGGCATGCCCCAGCAAGGTCACACAACCCGCTAGCTTCTGCATCTCCTTGAGGGTTTGTGGTGGGCTCATGTCTTCTACGGCCTTGACTTTCTCCGGGTTGGCCTAGATTCCTCTTTGTGACACCAGGAAACCCAGCAGCTTGCCGGAGGGGACGCCAAACACACACTTCTCGGTGTTGAGCCGCAGGTCCACCTTGCGCAGGCTGGCAAATGTTTCCTCCAGGTGCCCGGTCAGGGTCCTTGCCTCCCGAGACTTTACTACTATGTCATCGACGTAAGCCTCACGGTTCCTCCAGAGCTGTTGGCCCAGAGCAATATGCATTAGCCATTGAAAGGTGGCTCCAGCATTACGCAGTCCGAATGGCATACAAGTGTAGCAGTACACCCTGCATGGGGTCAAGAACGCCGTCTTCTCCACATCTTGCACAACCATTTTGATCTGGTGGTAGCCCGAGAAGGCGTCCAAAAAGTGCAGCAGATCGCACTCGGCAGTGGAGTCGACGATCTGATCAATCCGCGAAAGCTGGAAGGGGTCCTGGGGGCAAGCCTTGTTGAGGTTGGTGAAGTTGACGCACATGCGCTCCTTCCCACCCTTCTTGGGGACAATAATTGGGTTCGCTAGCCACTCCGGGTACCGCACCTCCCGAATGACGGCGGCATCCTATAGCTTGCGGGTCTCTTTGATGATGAATGTCTGCTTCTCTGTGGACTGCCGCCCTGCCTTCTGCTTCACCGGGCGCACATTAGGGCACACCCTCAGGTGGTGCTCGATTATTCCCCTCGGGATTCCAACTAGGTCCTTGGGCTCCCATGCGAACACTTCCTTGTTGGCGCGGAAGAAGCTGACCAACACCTTTTCTTGGTCCAGAGGGAGGCCGACACCTATGGTGAAGGTGGCACCTGACGCTCCGTCTTTGTTAACTGGTACTTGTTTCGTCTCGGCTCGATCTTGAGAAAACAACTGCTTCTTGTTGGCTGGTGCAGCCCTTGGAGCCTCTAGGGCTCCTTTCTTGCTCGACTACGCGATCGCCGCGGACTTGAAGGCAAGCTTGAGGGCCAGCAGCGCGTCTTTGGTGTCCCCTGCCACCATGAGGACGCCGCTGCTTCCCGGCATCTTCATGAGGTTGTAGGCCGGGTGAGTTGCTGCCATGAACTTGGCTAGGGCTGGGTACCTGAGGATGGCATTGTATGGGAGGCCGATCCGGGCGATGTCGAAGTTGATAAGATCGGTGTGGTAGTCGTCGCGGGTGCCGAAGGTGACGGGGAGGCAGATTTTGCCCTGCAGATGGTGGGGGTGCAGAGCATCGAGGGCGCTCCTGCGCCCGTTGTGGTAGTGAGGTGATCCTCCGAATCGAAGGTAAGGTCGTCCTTGGGCGCCGCCCAGCCCAGGGGATCCCCCGGCTTCATGCGGGCGGCACCCACTTGGCGGAAGAACTGCTTGATGTGGCGGTCCGTGGGTGGTGCCTGTGAGCCATCGAGGAGGGCTGCGACAGCGTGGGGTGCCAGCACCGCGAAGTGCGTGATGAAGAGGCCGCACAATTCCTCATAGGAGGCCACAGAAGACTCTAGCAAGTTGAGCAGCCAGGCGCATGGCATGCCCACGAGGGCCATGGGGAACCAGTTGGAAATGACCTTGTTGTCCTGGCCGGCTGCCCAAACTACCTCCTCATATGCTTGGAGGAAGCCTGCCGGATCTGTCGCGCCGTTGTAGCGGGATGGTAACTCTGGCCTGAACTTGGGTGGGCACTGCACCCGCCGCAGGGAGGGGGTGAAAGCCCGGAGGCCCATGCCTCCCTCAAAGGTGTGCGACGGTCCGGTCGAGGAAGGAGCACCTGCCATGAGAGCCGGTAGCGGAGCGCAGCGGACGAAGCGGCGGATCTTTGACGCAGCCCTAACTGGCGTGCCAAATGTCGGATTTCGGGTTCCGCAAACTCGAAGTCTGGGGTGCATGCAAATATCTCACTCTCCCGAGTGTGCCTACTCGCCAATCTCACAGCCTAGCGCGTTGAGCTCGAAGGAAAGGGGACGCAATAGTTTACCCAGGTTCAGGCCACCTTGTGGTGTAAAACCCTACTCCTGCTTTGTGGTGGATTTGCCTCGGGGGGCTGAGGATGAACTAGTACAGTGGAGAACAACCTCAGGAGGTGTGTTCTTGAGCTCAAGTGAGCTGGTGAGGGTGGAGTTGATGCAGTCGGCTTGATCTGTCTCCATGGTGGTGGCTAGGTCCTATTTATAGTGGCCTTGGTCCCTTCACAAATGAAGGTGGGAAGGGATCCCACAACGGCCAAATTTGAAGGGAGACAACTAGTACATCTTATCCTAACTAAAGTGGTATTCACCTGCAAAAGTCTCTGGTCGTGACGCCCCGCTGGGATCAGCGATGACCTCCATCTTGCTGTCCTGGCGGTCTTGGCCTTGTTGCGTGGGAATGGAAACATTTGGTTGCTTCCTCGGGACTCCGTGCCTACTGCTTGCCTCCCTTGCACCAAAGAGGAAACTGGTACACTGCGCCTGCTCGCGCTCGCCTGGCCTCGATCGTTATGGCTCACATCACCCGAACCTCATGAGGTGAGCCTTGCATAGAGATCTCCGCTCCTCGGGAGCCAGCCTGAGGAGTCTGATCCTTTTGAAGGTCTTGGTGTCGTCCGCCTCGCGAGGCTTGGCCCCTCGTGAGGGTCTTGGGTTGTTGATGTCGAAGCTGGGCCATACCAGGCCGTCGATGGAGCCACGCTGCGGGACATAGGCAAGAAAGCTTGGGTACCCTCGTATCCAGAACGCCGACAACGGCGACATTGCCGCCCACACCACGAACTCACGCGAGGTTCCCTCAGCGTGAGTTCATAGGCCAGCTGGTCGCGTGACTTTGGCCTGTCCGCTGCTACCCCCAACCATGCGACAGTGGGCACTATCGCCCTGTGCACAGGCGTACAGGGGAAGCGGGAAGCCAGGCGGAGGTCGCTCGTACCAGGGCCACGTCACTTCCTGCCCTGCGCTAGCATCGCGAGGGCACCTAAACCTCTTCTTCAGTGGAAGTGGTTCAGGCTCCTCCTGAGGGGCCTTCCCCTTCTCCACCGCAGAGAATCTCCTCAATCATTTATAGCTAGAGGAAGGCCAACCGCCGGCCTCCACGATTCCATGTAATGATGGTTTTTCCTGCATGCAGCAGGGACTCGTCAAGCCGAACGGTTGTTGAGGCGACATGGGGAAGCGGAGATGCCCACGTCCCATCAATTGCAACTCATCGACCAAGGCCGCAGGCGGTTAGGGCCCACGGCGCTCCGCACTTGCAGGCCAAGTCCGAGCGTGCCTTGGGCCCGGGGGCTACTGTCAGCGTCCTGGGAACGGGGGTACCCAGACTTGCTTGCCTGCGACCCACGGCATGGCTCTATCGACGGCCTGGTATGGCCCAGCTTTGACATCCACAACTCAAGACCCTCGCGAGGGGCCCAGCCTCACGACACGGACGACACCAAGACCTCCAAGGGAGCACCCTCCTCAGGCTGGGTCCTGAGGGGCAGAGATTTCTATGCAAGGCTCACCTCGCGAGGTTCGGGTGACATGAGCGATGACGACCAAGGCCCGCGGGCGGCAGCGGGCGTAGTGTACTAGTTTCCTCTTTGGTGCTAAGGAGGCAAGCGTAGACGTAGAGTCCCGAGGAATCAGCTAAAGGTTTCCATTCCCGTGCAACAAGACCAAGACTGCTAGGACGGCAAGACGGAGGTCGCCGCCGAGCCCTCCACAGCGTCACGACCAGAAGCCTTTGCAGGACTACATTCATCAGGATAAGATGTACTGGTTGTCCCCCTTCAAATTTGGCCGTTGTGGGATCCCTTCCCACCTTCATTTGGGAAGAGGACCAAGGCCACTATAAATAGGACCTAGCCACCACAATACGAGGGAAGAGATCCATTCCACCCTCACCAGCTCGCTCAAGCTCAAGAACACACCTCTTGTGGTTGTTCTCCACTATACTAGTTCATCCTTGGCCCTTCGAGGCCAATCCACCACAAAGCAGGAGTAGGGTTTTACATCGCAAGGTGGCCTAAACCTGGGTAAACTGTGGTGTCCCCTTTCATTTGAGTTTGTCGAGCTAGGCTGTGAGATTGGCGAGTAGGCAGACTGGGGAGGTTGAGTTCTTTGCACGCACCCCAGAGTTCGAACCTATTAAGCGTTTGCGGAACCCGAAATCTGACAATCACCAAAGCTATGGAAACCAAGGCAAATGGAGACCAAAGCTCTGATACCACTTGTAGGATCAAAAGTAGGTCTAAGGGGGGGGGTGATTAGACTACTTCACCGAATAAAAATCTAACATTTCCCAGTTTTAGTTGTGGGTAGATTTTAGCAATTCGCACAAGTCAAGCAATCAACCAACACATGAAATTCTAAGAGTGTAGGAGCGGAAAGTAAAACATTGCATATGAAGGTAAAGGAAAGGGTTTGGAGAGTGCAAACGAAATGAAGACACAGAGATTTTTGGCATGGTTCCGATATGTGGTGCTATCGTACGTCCGCGTTGATGGAGACTTCAACCCATGAGGGGTAACGGTTGCGCGAGTCCATGAAACGCTCCACCCATGAAGGGTCCATGAAGAAGCATCCTTGTCTATCCCACCATGGCCATCACCCACGAAGCACTTGCCTCACTCGGTTAGGTCTTCATGAAGTAGGCGATCTCCTTGCCGTTACAAACTTCTTGGTTCAACTCCACAACTTGACGGAGGCTCCAAAGCGACACCTAACCAATCTAGGAGACACCACTCTCCAAAAGGTAATAGATGTTGTGTTGATGATGAACTCCTTTCTCTTGTGCTTCAAATGGTAGTTCCCCAACACTCAACTCCCTCTCACAGATTTGGATATGGTGGAAAGATGATTTTAGTGGAAAGCAACTTGGAGAAGTCTAGAAATCAAGATTCTTGTGGTAGGATTGGTATATCTTGATCTCAACACATGAGTAGGTGGTTCTCTCTCAGAAAATGAGTAGTGGAAGTGTAGGCACGTTCGGATGGCTCTCTCACATATGGAGAAGGGGGTGGAGGGGAATATATAGCCTCCACACAAAATCCAACCGTTACACACATTTGAGCTAACTTGGTCAGACCGAATAGGTGAACTCGGTGAGACCGACTTAGTTCAAAATGTGAATGTTAGGAATCTCAGTGGAACGACTAGAACAACTCGGTGGAACCGATGTGCTAGGGCTTAGGGAAAACCTCATCTCGGTGGTGCTAATAGAATCAACTCGGTGAGACCGAAGCGAAGCTATAGAGCAACAGAGAATTGGTCAAACAAACTCGATGGGACCGATTGCACATTTTGGTGAGTCCAAAATAATTGCAACATGCAACAGAGAGTTTGCAAGGCCATCTCGGTGAGATCGAGATCCGTATCGGTATGACCAAACTGTTAGGGTTTCTGGCAGTGGCTATGTCATATGAACTCCATGGCGCCGGGTAGAAAGAATCGGTGGGGCTGAGTTGGAGTTTAGGATTTTGACATATTTGGAATGAGAAAGTGGTTGAGGGATTTGGAACAATAACACTAAGAATTTGAGCAAGCAAGCCATTAAGCAACACTCATCCCCTTTTAATAGTATTGGCTTTCCTATGGACTCAATGTGATCTTGGATCACTAAAATAGAAATTAAGAGTCTTGAGCTTTTGCCAATATGTGTCATTAGCATTTTGAGGGGTCCACATCTCTAGTCCATGCCATGCCATTCATCGAAATTTCTAAAATATTAGACTTGAATGGATATTAGTTTAATGAGTTGTATGTTATTATAAATTACCAAAACCACCCGAGGATTAGTTGCACTTTCAGCCAGACTATATGATTTTGTAGGGATAACTTTCTTTGGCCATGTTATTTTGAGAAGACATAATTGCTTTATTAGTATGCTGGAAGTATTAATGTTTTTGTGTAAATATTAAACTTTTGTTTTAAATCTTATGGATCTGAATATTCATGCCACATAAAATAAAATTGCATTGATAAATATGTTAGGTAGCATTCACATCAAAAATTCTGTTTTTATCATTTACCTACTCGAGGACGAGCAGGAATTAAGCTTGGGGATGCTTGATATGTATCCAACACATCTAAAATTTTTATTGTTCCATGATATTATATTATCTATTTCTGATGTTTTATATGCATTAATATGCTATTTTATATTATTTTTGGGACTAACTTATTAACCTAGAGCCCAGTGCCAGTTTCTGCTTTTTCCTTGTTTTTGACTTTTTTAGAAAAGGAATATCAAACGGAGTCCAAACGGAATAAAACTTTACGGCAATTTTTCTTAGACCAGAAGAAACCCACGAGACTTGGAGAGGAGGCCAGAAGACCCACGAGGCAGCTCAAGCCATGGGGGCGCACCCCGGGGGGGCACCCCCTGGTTTGTGGGCCCCTCGTAGACCATCTTGACCTAATCTCTGCACTATAAATCCTCAAATATCCCCCTAATCCACCTCTATATATTCTCAAATATTCCACGAACATCAGAAGCGTATACAAAAATACTTTTCCACCGCCGCAAGCTTCTGTTCCTGTGAGATCCCATCTTGGGGCCTTTTCCGGCACTCCACCGGAGGTGGATTCGATCACGGAGGGCCTCTACATCAACCTTGATGCCCTTCTGATGAAGCGTGAGTAGTTTAACACGGACGTAAGGGTCCATAGCTAGTAGCTTGATGGCTTCTTCTCTCTCTTTGATCTTCAATACAATGTTCTCCTCGATGTTCTTGGAATTCTATTCGATGTAATCTTCTTTTGCGTTGCGTTTGTTGAGATCCGATGAATTGTGGATTTATGATCAGGTTATCTATGAATATTATTTGAGTCTTCTACAAACTCTTTTATGCATGATTAAGATATCTTTGTATTTCTCTTCGAACTAACGGTTTGGTTTGGCCAACTAGATTGGTTTTTCTTGCAATGGAAGAGGTGCTTAGTTTTGGGTTCAATCTTGTGGTGTCCTCACCTAGTGACAGAAGGGGTAGCGAGGCACCTATTGTATTGTTGCCATCAAGGATAAAAACATGGGGTTTATATCATATTGGTTGAGTTTATCCCTCTACATCATGTCATCTTGCTTAAGGCTTTACTCCGTTCTTATGAACTTAATACTCTAGATGCATGTTGGATAGTGGTCGATGTGTCGAGTAATATTAGTAGATGCAGGCAGGAGTCGGTCTACTTGTCATGGATGTGATGCCCATATTCATGATCATTGCCTTAGATATCATCATAACTATGCGCTTTTCTATCAATTGCTCAACAGTAATTTGTTTACCCACCGTATGCTTTATTCAAGAGAGAAGCCTCTAGTGAAACCTATGGCCCCCGAGTCTATTTTCCATCATATATTTTCAGATCTATAAACTAAAAAACCCAAAAAGACCCTGCTGCAATTTATTTATATTTACTTTAGTTTGCTCTTTTATTTATCTTTTATACCTATCTCTATTAGATTTCACGCTTGTTCGTGACCGTGAAGGGATTGCCAACCCCTTTTTCGCATTGTGCGCAAGTGTTTGTTAGTTTGTGCAGGTGCATATATTGGAGACTTGCTTGTGCCTCCTACTGGATTATACCTTGGTTCTTAACTAAGGGAAATACTTATCTCTACTTTGCTGCATCACCCTTTCCTCTTCAAGGGGAAAATCAACGCAAGCTCAAGAAGTAGCAAGCGGTCTACTCCCGTTGCACCGTATGTGTTTTTGTCCTCCTTGTTTGAGATTGTGCCAGAATTCCTATTACTAGTATGTGCCTTGGATTCAATCTATTCATCTACCATGCTAGTTGGCATGATTAATTCAATCTCTGTTATTGTCCTCATGATTTATTTATTGTTTATTCAGATTAAATCTCATAGTAATTTGCTCAAATATTCAAAAAGTCTCACACCGATAAACTTCTTGTGACAATGGCATCACACCACTAACGTCAACATCACACCGACCGTGCCTAATGATAGCTTCACACCATCGTGTTTGTTGGCCTCACATCCATGATTCATATGAAAATGGCGTCGCACCACTGCCATTTTGCACAGTCCCTAACGGCATCAAACCGCCAGGCGTGCGCTCACCTCAACTTCTCTCAAAGGAGTGCGGGCTCATTGTCCTCACAATGAGCCTTTGCCAGAAGTGTTTTGTGTTTTTCCTACGAACATCCATAAATATAATGTCCAAAGTCATCATAACTCTAGCACTGTACCTCGCTTTTATCTTTGCGTGCTCCACCTCGTCTGCATCCATGGTCTATCATCATGATAAGTTGCTCTTCTAGGCCTCTTGGCTCCAGCCCGTTGAGGAGCTCCTCTTGCACCTTGAGTGACCCAAAGGCTTACTCCATGGCCAGCTTGTTGATGTTACTAAACAAGGCAGTCGATGAAGCAACATGGATGAATTTGTTGGAGACGGCTTGCAGCACCTTCTTCATGACTTACTTCACCTCCATCAGGTCTCCAAGCTCACGGATATGCCCCGCAAGTGTCGTGAATTGCCGCAAAATTATCCATAGGCTCTCCATAAGCCATCTTGAGGTTATCAAACTCCGAGCGCAAGGACTGAATCCTTGTCTCTCAAACACGCTCTATGCCCGCATGCAAGGAGCATAGCGTCGCCCACATATCATAGGCAGCCTCCTTCTCTGCGATGCAACAACGTCGCGTCATCAGTTGACTGTGAGATAATTATCAAAGTCCAACTCCTCCATGCTTTCATTAACCTCCTTGGACGAGCTCTCGCGATCAATGACACCCCATGCACCATTTTCTCACAGGTGGCACTTCATCCTCATCAATTATGTGAATGGAATCCTCCATGTTTTGCTATTGTCGTTGTTGTAGTCGGGTTGCCTAAGCCACTGGTCGTCACGCAAGGCGGTGCCCAAGGTCCCCACACAGCCACCCCTGGTTGTGACGTGGGATTATGCGGGGGTTGTGGATGTCAGTTAGAGCCCTTCTTTCATCACAATGAAGATAATTTTATGGAAAAAATCACCTCGAAATTTGAGCCCGGTCGGAGTTACGGATCTCCAGCTATAAAAGAAACGGTGTTCGGCCAGAAAACAATACCAAAAAACAGAGAGAAGAGATCCAATCTCGGAGGGGCTCCTGCCCGTCCAGGAGTCATGGTGGCAACGGACCATAGGGGAGAACCTCTCCCCATCTATGGGGATGGCACGGAGGAAGAAGCCGGTGGGGAGCCTCTCTCCCATTCTCCATCGGTGGCGCCAAAATGCCACTGGGGTAACCATCATCATGGAGATTGTCTTCATCAACGTTGTTTTTTCACCAACATCTCCATCACGCTCCTCACCTCTTTTGAGCGGTCCACTCTCCTGCAACCCTCTACAATCCCCAACTTGAACACGGTGTTTTGGTGCTATGGATTATTATCCAATGATTTGTGTCATCGTTATTATGTCTGAGTAGATTATTGTTGTCATATAGATTAACTCATGAATTGCTATGATTGGTTTGAGTTGCATGGTGATTTTATTGATGTGCTTTGGTGCCCCTCATATGAGTGCGTGCATGGATCATATCTTAGGGCTAATAGTATGTTGATAGTACTATGCATAGGCCAGCCGGAGCGAAAAAATATTACGGAGGCTGAGTGTAGAAATTGATGCATACGGAACTCCAGGGGGCAATGCTGGGTTTACCTTAATGAACTTGTTAGTAGTTGTGTATGCTTGCTAATAGTTCCAATCATAAGTGCATAAAATTCCAAGTAAGGGATGGTATTTATGCTAACAGAGGCCTCTCCCACATATAAGATTACAATGACGATAACCAGTTTAATAATTTTGCTAATTGCCCAGTGAAAATTCCGCACACCATACCACCACTATTCCACACTTGCTATTTGTATTATATTTTAATATAGCATATCTTTACTTAGGCAACACCTATTTGTATGTTTAAGTTCTCCATTATCTTGCAAACCCATCTCTTTATAACCACTTGAACACTTCGTAATTTTATTTCATGTTTCTAGATAAAGCGAATGCTCGGTGTATGTAAGGTTGTATCAGTGTCAGATAGGACCTGAGAGAATATTGATCTTAACTTTAACTCCTTATGGGTTCGGCACTCCATACTTACCACCCCGTCATTGGAAAGTGCTACGGCAATTCATTGCACTTGGGGATTATCTCTCTCTCTCCCTCCCTCTCCCCCTCGTTCTCTCTCTCTCTCACACACACACACACACATGTAACTATTACTAGCTAAGAAGCTTACTTGAATCACTCATCCCCCCTCTCTCTCTCTTGAAGTTGAATCACTCAGCTGCCTCTCTCTCTCTATCTATCTATCTATCTATCTATCTCTCTCTCGCACAACATACACAAGTATACATGTTATTTTGGTGACCTGCTGCCTCACACAATATCTTAATGATGTCTACTATTGCCAAAAATATGAAACTATGTGACTTTTCAAATACTAATAATGATGATTTCATTAGTACATCTATTGTTTCACTAAATACTAAGATTGAATCAGATGGAATCAGCCCCACTTTATAGACCTTGGTGGTGAAAAACAATTCTCTAGTTCTTATAATGAAAATCCCGCTTTTGACTTGAATAATTTTTTTGAGCTATGTGACATGCAAAGATATAAATAAGCAAAAGTTGATATTAATGTTGTCTATTTTCATGAAGAGAGAGGGATAAAGAATGATTGTTGTCTATACCTAAGAATAACATTGATTCATAGACAAAATGTAATGATGCTTTCATTGGTACTATTATCCTCCTGAAAAAAAAGCATACAATTGAGAAATTTTATCATGAATTTTAAACAAACTGACAATGACAACGTAGACCAAGCTTGAGCAAGAACGGAGTTTCTGGTGGAGTTTTCATCGCTTTGGAGCCACCATGATGAAGTACAAGGACATGGACGAAATATACATGATGGCATTTCATAAATTTCGTCCATAAGCTTAATACAAGTGCTGCACCACCTTGGTTTTGGCGAGGTCCATGTAATTTCGAAATACACTTAATAGGCTGGTTTTAGAGTCCATATTAGTAGGGAAAATGATTTAGGACAGAATTTAGTCCCACCTTGCCAAGGGTGGATGAAATTCCCCTTTGTCTCCCTATAAATACAACCCTTAGGGCGCCGTTTTAGACTTGGGTTTTATTTAGATTAAAGTTCGCCATAGCTGCAACTCACGCACTTCGCTTGTGTTCAACAATCAGACCAAGAGGTCACTGAACCCCACTTTTTTTAATAAAGCTTTCCTCTTATATTCGTAATATACAGATTGCAATCTCAGTTTCTTGCTTGTTCTTGCGTGCAGAAATACACCTTTGTGGTCAGGTTGATCGTGCTCCGTGATGGTCAATAACCTCTCGGAGTTGGTTTAGCGATTGCTAAGGCACTATGTCCTTGCACGTTCGTAGTCGGGTCATCAAAGTCTACTCCACCACAAACGATAGCCACCATCTCATCGAAAGACAGGACACCTTTGCCTCTACCAAGTGATATCAGACTTCTAGGTTGCTCGGTGAGATTTTACCAGTTCTTCATAGTCTAGATTGCATCTGCTTTCATACATATAGTCCACGAAAAAAGCACAAAAAAAGGGTTAGTTCATTATTTCTGAACCAATCTGAGCCTTTGCATAATCTTTTCACTATTTTGCTTTATTAAATTTGCGGTTGCATCATCGTGTCTAGTTGCTGATCTTAGCGTCTAGTCCCTTAAAGTTTCGAATTATGTTCACAAGTTGTCATGTCGCCGCACCATCGTCATCACCGCTACCATGTACCACCACCGCCTATCTGACACCAATCCGAGTCCATATACCACCACCAATTCGAGTCCATATACGACCACCAATCCGAGTCCATATCCCACCACCAATATGAGTCCATCACATATTCGGGTTTCTATCCATTTGCAGTCATCTTCGTGTTGCTTTGTCTGAATAGGTTTCGGGTTTCATCAATCTTTCTCCGTCCATAGAAGAGAGGTGATTCCAAAAAAAATCTTGAGACCACCGGAAAGTTTTTAGGCCAAAATTTTGGTGGGCGAAAATATTTTTTGCCTATCCTTGTGTTTAGGATTTCTTGAGTGTTTTGAGACACTTGCCATCATAGTGATTTTTTGTTGCACTTTTTGGTCATTGCTACTCTCTTTTTGGAAAAAGTCAAAAAAAAATCCGTGAATATCCTATTTATACAACTTGGGAAGAGTTTTGAGGCACTCACCATTATAGTGATTTTATGAACAAAAAAGCGCCAAAAAAGAAGAAGAAAATTTAGAGTGTGCTATTCCCTTGATTACGTGCCGCGCCGTGATTTTGTTGGTGTTCTAGGCTCGCGTCTCTAGTCAGGACTAGCCTAGGACCAGCACAATACCATCCTTGAGCGTTTATTCAACTTTGGATCTCTGAATTGATTATTCTTGACCTTTTGCTACCATATTATAAGCCATCCCGGCTCCACTACATCTACGTCATGCGTTTGACTCCATCTGGTAATCGCTCTATCCAAGCTTTTGGGAGTTTTTGACTACAACGGTTGCCAATCACCGCTTGCTGCTTGGTAAGAACTGGTAATAATTTGGGATTCGCTTAACGAATTTGTGACTTTCCATCACATCCTATTAGTAGTCTCTAGGACATATTCTTGTGTATTTAGATTGATGCTAACCATGACAGGATCACAAACGCAAGATCTAGACTGGGAGAACATGGAAAAGAAGGAAATACATGATAAATTTCAACAAATGTTGGGTGAATAGGTGCAAGACACGATGACCAGCTTTGGAAAGGCACTGAAGAGGATAGATGACATTGAGAAAACAATTGAAACCAAGTTGGACGCCAAGTTTGCTGAAGTGCTCGCGCGTCTACCACCACCACCTGTTGCCTCTGCTGCACCATTGCAACACCAACAACAACCACCTCCAAGCCTCGATCGAATAGGACGAGTGAAGTGTATTCCTCTTGAGGAATGCCAACATTCTGGTGCCACTTCTACTATTGTTGATGCTTCTGTAGCTCCTGCTGCTACTGCCGAGGAGGAGGAGGATTACGAATGTGATTACGAGGATGAGGTTGTTTAAAATCAGAACTACGTGCAACCACCAGCATCACCACCAGGTCATCCACATGCATATAATCACAACGGTAGGGCTTCACCACCACCTCAGGTACGAGATCATGACAATGTTCCTAAACCAAAATTGGATATTCCACCATTTTAGGGTAGATACGCTCCTAATGTATATCTTACTTGGGAGTTAGAAATCGAACAATGTTTCACATGTTTACAGTATCCCGAGGATGGACGTATTGCTGCTGCTGTTTGTGCATTCACTAGTGTTACTTGTGTTTAGTGGTCTAAACATTGTAGATTATATCATGATAATATTCCAACTACTTGGGATGCTTTGGAAATTGCAATGTGTACTCGTTGGGTTCCACCATATTATCAATGTGAATTACTCCACAAATTGCAGCATTTAATACAAGGAATTTTTTTGTAGAGGAATATTATCAATGAGGATAATGAAGCTATGCTTGCATGTTTTATGGGTGGATTAAATAGAGAGATTCAAACAATTTTAGACCATAAATATTATAACAATATTACTTGTTTTTTCATCTTGCTTAGAAAAGCTGAACGTGAAGTGCGGGATCGACAGGCATTGGCGCGTACTAACTTTTCTGCAGGTCGATCTTCATCATGGACACGGCGTACATCTTCTACTTCCACATGTCCTACCGCAACACCACCTACTTCATCTTCCAACTCCAATCGAGATACAAGAAAACAGGCACCACCACCATCATCCACCAAGAACACACCTTCTGGTCCTACACAAAGCTCTTCTTCATCCATGGCATCAACAGGGCAAACACATGGTGTTATATGTCATTTTTTAATATATACTGTGAGGCAAAGCCCCACAACCATTTATTAAAAAGAGAGAGAATTGTACAAACAAAAGGAACTATGTACAGAAGGTAATAAAAAAGAGCCTACCTATGTCTACCTGTAATTACAACAGAGTACCAATACAAGCAAGCAGCTTGTGTTTATTACTATCTCTAAACCTGTGAGCTAAAAGAGAAATATCATGGATGAATTTACATCTCCAGGAACTGAAAGTGGCTCTCTCTGCTGTGAAAGTTCTGCCACTCCTTAGAATCCAAATGTCCATGTTGTTGTTAGCATAACTTGAAAGAAGAAGGGATGCTTGAAGCTGGATCTAGCATGGTTGATGCATTGCTGGATATCAGAGTCCCTCGTCCAGTCAATACAGAGATAATTCCAAACCCTGGAACTAAAACTGCAATTGAAGAACAGGTGTAGCCTGTCCTCATACACATATTCATTACCGATGACACAAATGTTGTCCTCCTGGCTAGATCTCAAGTGTCTTCGAACTAGAATATCCTTGGTGTTAATCCTGTCAAAGAATAACAACCAATCAAAAACCTTGATCTTCATGGTGCACCTACTCCGCCACAACCATTTGCAAGGTTGGATGGTAGGCAAGTGTGAGTGCATTATTGTGTAGAAGCTTTTGGTAGTATATTCTCCAGATTTGCCTGGCCAAACCCACACATCTGGAATGTTAGGGTCTATGTTTAGATACAGAGTCCAACATTCAAGCACTTGTAACTCTGATGCAGCCTCATGAGATAGAGGCAAATAAAACATGGAGAATAGGTCTTGAGACAGAAGGAATTCTTGGGATGATATCTTGTCATTATTAACAAATGAAAACAACCAAGGCAATCTCCAACATAAAGGCCGTGATGAGCCCCCAATGTGCCAAGCATCAGTCCAAAAAATAGCAGAATCCCCCATATTAATGTGCACTGAGGCAATGGCAGTATAAGCATCATGCAGTTTTAGCACATCTCTCCACCAGAAAGAACCAGCTGAAGTAGTCGGGTGAGGCACGCCAAGATCATAGTAACTATTCCATATCAAAGCCACCCAGGGTATATTAGCCTTGTTATAAATTTTTTGCAGGTGTTTGAGGAGAAGACCCTTATTTTGGATGTTGAGATTGATCAGCCCAATACCTCCTTTGTCCTTTGGCCTACATACTAAATCCCATTGTCGTGGGAAACCACGGCCACCTATGGGGCCATGAGCCCCTTCTGGTTCGGCGAGGGGATATGCACATTGCACAAAGAGTGAAGAAGCGTAACACAGCATGACAGAGATCACACAGGAAGTTTTACATAGGTTCGGGCCACCGCAAGGCGTAAAACCCTACTCCTACTTTGGTGGATTGATGGTGGATAATGGTGGAGAACATGGCGCTCTTGCCCAGCAGGGTTGCCTCGGGGCGAGAGTGGCTACGCGCGTATGAATGTGCGAGGGTACGAATTCGTTCTACGGTTGCCATGGGCCTCCTTTTATAGATAAAGGGGTCACCACAGTGGAAAATCAGTCTTTTACACACTGATTAGATAGCAAACAGTGTTATCACACCTAAATCTGCAGGCGGACATAGTGCATTAAATGCACCGCTTAGTGTCACATCACAACGTGCCCCGCAAGGCTTGCCAGCTTTGCGCCTACTTGCTTGACACGTCTCAGGACGGGTGTCATATGGAGGTGTTTTCTGTAGGAAGTGGCTGCCATGTGGTAAGAAGCAGCCACTTGTCACTTAGGGGCATGACATCGCACCGATCGATGACTTGCAGCGATGTGAGGTGGTGTGGTGGACTGGTTTACCTCCGCAAGCCCTGGTAGGCCTGCCAGGACGATCTGGAGGCTTGCTTCTGGGGCAACCCAACCTCGCCAGGCTCGCCTGCCCGGCAAGGGAGGTTTTCCCTTAGTGATATCTTGCTTCTTTGGCTTGACATGGTCTTCTCGATCTGTAGTTTGGTCCTTCAAAGGACTGATCTTTAGTATTTGGTCTAATCTTGGATGTTGCAATCTTGTTCTTGGGCATGTGCATAGTCTCGGCAACGGACCCAGGGTTCGTTGCAACGACACCCATGCAGCCAAAGATTGCTTTGGAGCATCACTATTGCCCCTCCAAAGATATTGTCTGAATATTCTAGCCAACTGTTTAATGATCCCTTGGTCCGATGAATCTTGCAGTACGACCCATCACCTTTCATAGCCTTCTCGGCAGCCACAGCCTCCCGGCAATCAGTGCACACGACAACTTCCTTGCCGGGAGCTTCGGCCTTAGCCTTCTTGCCGGTACTAGGCGTGCCCGATCCCTCAACGGTCATTACTTCCTTATCCTTGCGCTTCTTGTTCTTCTTCTTCTAACTAGTGGCCTCGTCATCATCCTCTGAATCGATGTCAACGCCATCTTCCTCTGCGAGGAGATTCCTCCCCTCTTCCACCTGAGCACACTTGTCCACCAAGGTGTAAAGTTCCTTCACAATCTTGGGCAACCAAACATCCATTTTGGAATGTATCCTACGGTTGCGCACGTTGGATTGGAACGCAGCTATCATAGCTGCCGAGTGGATGTGTGGAATATTTCTATGGCCTCGCCTGAACCTCTGCTTGTACTTCCGCAGTGTCTCTCCTTCTTTCTGCTAGAGAAGCTGCAAGTCGCTGGGCCGCCCTGTTCTTGTTGGTCGCTCGTGAAGGTGCCAATGAACTCACGGCATAGATCAGCCCAGGTCGAAATGGAGTTCTCCGACAGGTGCATCGGCCAAGACCTCACATTTTCCTTGAGTGCCAAAGGGGAGTAGTTGGCAAACACCTTCTCATCTCTTCCCCCGACAGCTTGAACAACGATGGTGTAGATGCTCAAGAACTCTACCGGGTTTAGCCTCACATCATGCTTCTCTGGTATCTCTAGCTTGAATGTGCGGGGGGACGGCCTATACTTGTCGCAGCTCTCGAGCGAAGGCGGGGCACCAAACTCAAAAGGCATGTGCCCGCCCCTGCCGAGTGCCAGCTCATCGATGATGGGACCATCGCGCCCATCGGACTAGCGGAGGGTGTCATGGCGTTGCTCGATGGTGACGCGTGCGCCTTCCCTCTGCCTGTCCTTCGGGGCCCGCCGTTGGCCCCAACGCGCTCGAGGGTCGGATGAGGCCATCGAGACATCGTTGAGTTCTTGGTTGCGTAGCTCCCGCACTGGTTTCCATGGTGGGGATTGCACTGTGGGGGTGGCCCCTTCAGTACGGCCAGCAGCACGGGCCGTTTTCGGCGCCTGGGGAGGCCACGGCGGGCCAGCTCATTGTGATCCTCCTGCCTCGGCGAGACCAATTAGGCTTTGGATGGTGGCTTGCCACTCATCCATCTGATCGGCTGCCGGCGGAAATCTCAATAGCAGTTGGGCCCACGCCATGGCCTCCGGGCGGTGCTTGGCATAGGTGATGACGATGTAGATCACAGAGTCGCTCAACGCCTGATCGTGTTGGTAGCGACCACGCCATGCCCTCGTTGTTGCGAACCAGCCGCTTGGATGGCGTGGTGACGAGGTGGGGGCGCTTGAGGGACAGCGCCTTTGTTGGGCACAACAGCTGGGTCAGCCTGCTCTGGGGGTGGTGCATGCCCTGCGGTCGCGCCCGCAGGGGGAGCGGCCTGAGAGTTGTGATTCGCCCCAGAACGAGCACCACCACTACGGTCGTGCCCTTCGGCTGGGTGGAGGGGTGCACACAGAATAATCTCTCCACCTATACCTCGCAGAGCATGGCCGCTGGGATGTTGTTGATGATGTCCTTCCCCGGTGCCTTCTGCTCCTGCTCGGGCCGCGGGGGAGGCGGTAACAACATCGCATGCATCGACCACATCCCCCGCAGCTTCCACATCTCCATGTGTCCCCATGATCCCCGCGACATCGGCGGTCGTGGGCGGCGGGGCCTTTGAGGTGGACGGGTGAGCTGTGGCACCTTGTTTGTTCTTGGGTGCCATAGTTGATGGAGCCATGATGATGAAAATGGCGATGAAGATGACGCGCTGCTTACGATCTCTGGGTTCGTGCAAGTGATCCCCCTACCTGGTGCGCCAAAGATGTCGTGGGAAACCACAGCCACCTATGGGGCCATGATCCCCTTTTGGTTCAATGGGGGGATGGGTATGTTGCACAAAGAACGGAGAAGCGTAACACACCACAATAGAGATCACATGGGTAGTTTTACCCAGGTTCGGGCCGCTGCGAGGTGTAAAACCCTACTCCTGCTTTGGTGGATTGATGGTGGATAATGGTGGAGAACGCGGCGCTCTTGCCCGGCAGGGTTGCCTCAGGGCAAGAGTGGCTATGCGTACATGAATGTGCGAGGGTTCAAATTCTTTCTACAATTGCCATGGGCCTCCTTTTATAGATAAAGGGATCACCACAATAGAAAATAAGTCTTTTACACACTGATTAGATATCAAATAGTGCTATCACACCTAACTATGCAGGCGGACAAAGCATATTAAGTTTGCCACTTAGTGTCACATCATAGCATGCCCGGCAAGCCTTGTCGCGCTATTTTGTTAGCTTCGCGCCTACTTGCTTGACACGTCTCAGGACGGGTGTCATATGTAGGTGTTTTCTGTAGGAAGTGGCTGCCATGTGGCATAAGCAGCCACTTAGTCACTTAGGGGTGTGACACCGCACTGATCGATGACTTGCGTCGCCGTGAGGTGCTGCGGTGGAGTGGTTTGCCTCCGGAAGCCCCGGCAGGCCTGCCGAGACGATCTGGAGGCTTCCTTCCGGGGCAACCCCAACCTCGCCAGGCTCGCCTGCCCGGCAAGGGAGGTTTTCCCCTTAGTGATATGTTGCTTCTCTTGCTTGACATGGTCTTCTCGATTTGCACTTTGGTCCTTCAAAGAACTGGTCGTTAGTACTTGGTCTGATATTGGATGATGCAATCTTGTTCTTGGGCCTGTGCATAGTCTCGGCAACGGACCTAGGGTTCGTTGCACTGACACCCATTCAGCCAAAGATTGCTTTGGAGCATCACTATTGCCCCTCCAAAGGCGTTGTCTGAATATTCTATTCAACTTTTTAATGATCCCTTGGTTCGATGAATCTTGCAGTACGGCCCATCACCTTTCCCAGCCTTCTCGGCAGCCGCAGCCTCCCGACAATCAGTGCACGCGGCAAGTTCCTTGCCGGGAGCTTCGGCCTTAGCCTTCTTGCTGGTACTAGGCGTGCTCGATCCCTCAACGGTCATTACTTCCTTATCCTTGCGCTTCTTGTTGCACTTCTTGTTCTTCTTTTTTTGACTAGTGGCCTCATCATCATCCTCTGAATCGATGTCGACGCTATCTTCCTCTCCGAGGAGATTCCTCCCCTCTTCCACTCGAACACACTTGTCAACCAAGGTGTAAAGTTCCTTCACAGTCTTGGGCAACCGAACATCCATCTTGGAACATATCGGACGATTGCGCACGTTGGATGGGAACGCAGCTATCATAGTTGTTGAGTGGATGTGTGGAATATTTCTATGGACTCGGCTGAACCTCTGCTTGTACATCCGCAGTGTCTCTCCTTCTTTCTACTGGAGAAGCTGCAAGTCGCTGGGCCACCCTAGTTCTTGATGGTCGCCCGTGAAGGTGCCAATGAACTCATGGCATAGGTCAGCCCAGGTTGAAATGGAGTTCTCCGGTAGGTGCATCGGCCAAGACCTCACATTTGCATTGAGTGCCCACGGGGAGTAGTTGGCAAACACCTTCTCATCTCTTCCCCCGGCAGCTTGAACAGCGATGGTGCAGATGCTCGAGAACTCTGCCGGGTTTAACCTCCCATCATACTTCTCTGGTATCTCTGGCTTGAACGTGTGGCCGGATGGCCAACGGACTTGTCACAGCTCTCGAGCGAAGGAGGGGCACCCAAACTCGAAAGGCAGGTGCCCGCCCCTGCCGAGTGCCAGCTCATCGACGACGGGACCGTCACGCCCATCGGACTGGCGGAGGGTGTCATGGCGTTGCTCGGTGGTGACGCGTGCGCCTTCCTTCCGCCTGTCCTCCGGGGCCCGTCGTTGGCCCCGACTGCACTCGAGGGTTGGATGAGGCCATCGAGACGTCGTCGAGTTCTTGGTTGCATGGCTCCCGACGATTGCACTCTGGGGGTGGCCCTTCAGTACGGCCAGCAGCGCGGGCTGTTACATCGCCTGGGGAGGCCGTGGCGGGCCAGCTCGTTGTGATCATTTCGCCACGGCAAAACCAATCAGGCTTTGCATGGTGGCTTGCCACTCATCCATCTGATCGGCTGCTGGCAGAAATCTCAACAGCAGTTGGGCCTGCGTCATGGCCTCCGAGGCGGTGCTTGGAATAGCTGATGACGATATAGATCATAGAGTCGCTCGGCTCGTGATGGTACCGGTAGCGACCACGCCATGCCCTCGTTGTTACGAACCAACCGCTTGGATGGTGTGGTGACGAGGTGGGGGCGCTTGAGGGACATCGGCTTTGTTGGGCACAGCAGCTGGGTCAGCCCGCTCCGAGGGTGGTGCATGCCCTGTGGTCGCGCCCGCAACGGGAGCGGCCGGAGAGTTGCGATTCGCCCCAGAACGAGCACCACCACTGCGGTCGTGCCCTTTCCTTGGGTGGAGGTGTGCAGACAGAATAATCTCTCCACATGTACCTCGTGGATGTGGTCGCTGGGATGTTGCTGATGTTATCCTTCCCCGGTGCCTTTCGCTCCTACTGGGGTTCACGGGGGAGGCGGTAACAACGTCGCCTGCATCGACCACATCCCCCTCAGCGTCCACATATCCATGTGTCCCCATGATCCCCGCGATGTCGACGGTCACGGGAGGCGGGCCCTTTGAGGTGGACGAGTGAGATGCGGCACCTGGTTTCTTCTTGGGCGCCATAGTTGATGGAGCCGTGATGATGAAAATGGCGATGAAGATGACGCGCTGCTTACAATCTCTGGGTTCACGCAAGTGATCCCCCTACCTGGTGCGCCAAAGATGTCGTGGGAAACCATAACCACCTATGGGGCCATCAGCCCCTTTTGGTTCAGCGGGGGGATGGGCATGTTGCACAAAGAACAGAGAAGCGTAACACAACACGTAGAGATCACACGGGCAGTTTTACCCAGGTTCGGGCCGCTGCAAGGTGTAAAACTTTATTCCTGCTTTAATGGATTGATGGTGGATAATGGTGGAGAACGCGGTGCTCTTGCCCGGCAGGGTTGCCTCGGGGAGAGAGTGTCTACACGCGTATGAATGTGCGAGGGTTTGAATTCTTTCTATGGTTGCCATGGGCCTCCTTTTATAGATAAAGGGATCACCACAGTGGCAAATCAGTCTTTTACACACTGATTAGATAGCAAACATGCTACCATACCTAACTCTGCATGCGGACAAAGCGTATTAAATGCGCTGTTTAGTGTGACATCATAGCATGCCCGGAAAGCCTTGCCGAACTGTTTTGCTAGCTTCGCGCCTGCTTACTTGACACATCTCAGGATGGGTGTCATATGTAGGTGTTTTCTGTAGGAAGTGACTGCCATGTTGCAGAAGCGGCCACTTAGTCACTTAGGGGCGTGACACTGCACCGATCGATGACTTGCGTCGCCGTGAGGTGGTGTGGTGGAGTGGTTTGCCTCCGGAAACCCTGGAAGGCATGCCGAGATGATCTGGAGGCTTCCTTCCGGGGCAACCCCAACCTCGCCAGGCTCGCCTGCCCGGCAAGGGAGGTTTTCCCCTTAGTGATATCTTGCTTCTCTGGCTTGACATGGTCTTCTCAATCTGCACTTTGGTCCTTCAAAGGACTGGTCTTTAGTACTTGGTCTGATCTTGGATGCTGCAATCTTGTTCTTGGGCCTATGCATAGTCTCGGCAACGGACCCAGGGTTCGTTGCACCAACACCCATGCAGCCAAAGATTGCTTTGGAGCATCACTATTGCCCCTCCAAAGACATTGTCTGAATATTCTATCCAACTGTTTAATGATCCATGGGTGAATTTGAAGGCTACATAGGAAATATATTGGCATTGAGGTCAGAACAGAAGTGAGCAACTGTAGAGGAGAGCCTTGATTCAACATACTAGAACTAGCAGTCAGCCTCCTCTCCAGACTATCAACTAAAGGCATGAGGTCAATTATCCTGGGTCTGGTAGTACCTAGTGGCAAACTAAGACAGGTGAACGGAATCTGTCCAATTTTACACCCCATCACAGTAGCCGACATATTAGCCTCATTTTCCTCTAAGTTCAAGAGTATCATGGAAGATTTTGCTACGTTCAATTTCAGACCAGTGGATTGTTGAAAAATGTACAACATATTCTTAAGGGCAACAAGCTCCTCCTCTTTGGCTGACAAGAATATAATAGTATCATCTGCATATTGAATGATAGGAAAATCCAAATCATGAGATGGTTTAGACAGAGTTAAACTTCCATGGGCCAACATTTGATTTACCACTGATTACAAAAGGTCAGCTGCTAGAACAAAAAACAAAGGTGATAGAATATCACCCTGCCTAACTCCACACTTGCATTTAAACTATTTCCCTAGAATACCATTGAGCAAAAATGAAGAGGTGCCTGTGGAGAGAATTTCCTTAACCCAACCCAACCACTTATCATCAAACCCTTTGTGTCTCAGCATCTGCAGTATGACCTCATGCTCCACAGTATCAAAAGCCTTGGCAAAATCCAATTTGAGAATTATGATTGGTCTCTTAGACTGTTTACACTGATGGATATACTTAAAAGCACATGCGAGGCAGTCCTAGATTGATCTTCCTTTTAGAAACCCATATTGATTTTTATGGATGCACTTCAATATAACTTTCTGCAACCTGTTAGCCAACAACTTTGTTAGGAATTTTAAGCAAGTGTTGGTGAGAGATATAGGCAGAAAGTCGTCTGGTCCTTCAGGAGATATGATCTCTGGAATGAGTGATGAGAGAACCATTGATGTTTTCAAGAGACAAGTTTCCCTCATAAAAATCATGAATGAGTCTCAAGAAATTCTTGCTCAATAATGGGCCAGCAACACTTGACAAACATCCCATTGAAACCATCTGGACCAGGTGCTCGATCCACTGGCAGCTCCTTCAAAACCATGTTGATTTCCTCTTCTGTAAATGGCTGAGACAACTCCTCCAGACCCGGGACTGGTTGGATTCACTTATCCATATCATAGCCCATAGTGATACCTTGGTCCTATCCCATTCTATTTTTGAAAGAAGCCCAAAGAATTCCCGCCATCTGTGCATGATCAGACACCGGGTCATCCATCCCATTTGTTTTCAAGCTGGAAATAGAGTTCTTCCTCATTCGTTCTGAGGCCATAGCATGGAAGAATTTTGAATTTTCCTCACCAACCTTAATATACTGAATTGTACACCTTTGTTTCCAATATATATAGTGGATCTTCAACAGATGCTCATAATGAAGCTTAACAATGTGCCTGAAGTTGAACTCAGGCCTAGTCAGAGGCCTATGTTCTTCTAGCTGATCAAAGTGTAGAATCACCTTTGCTACAATCAATAGTTAACTTGATATGCGACAATTTGTTGCTCCAAACCTTCAAATCATACCTTAGATGTTTAAATTTCTTAGTGTGGACAGTAGAAGTAGATAGGTCTGAAAAAACTGGTGCATCCCAAGACTTCTTTACACAATCCATGAATCTAGGCATATCAACCCAAAAACTCTAAAACCTAAAAACATTGGCCTTAGGGATCGTCATGTCAATAGACACCATGCAAGGCACATGATCGGAGCCCGTTTTGGCTAGGGGATGGACCACTCTGTTTGGATAATGGGAGATCCAATCAGCAGTTGTAAAGAACCGATCAAGCTCCTCAAGTAGGGGGTTTTGCTGCATATTTGACCAAGTAAAACTCCTTACTTTCAATGGCAGTTCAAGTAGGCCCAGATGACCAATCACCTCATTAAAAAGGAATATATCATTAACATCACCACCCGGGAGATTTCTGTTATCTAGAGAACGAATAAAATTAATATCACCCAAAAGTAACCAACATCTCATATGCAGGGATGTTTAAATGGTATAGCCAGCTAACAAAACCATCCCTGGGCTGGCCCTCACATGGCCCATAAACAGAAACAAGAGTCCAATTCTCTGAATTATGGACTGACTTGAAAGAGACCACAATCCCAAAACGCTGAACTTCAATTAGGTGGCCTTAAAAATAGATGAGTTCCAAATGACCAAGATTCCACCGGACGCGCCGATGGAGGGAGAGTACGCAAATTGATCGAACCTCCGAGGGCAGAGAGACCAAATCATTCTAATATCAAAAACCCTCACATTTGGTCTCTTGCAAGCAGATAATGGAACAATGGCTCTCTTCTATTTCCGCTGTTATGTCACGTTGTTGAGCTTCAGAATTTAACCCACGCACATTCCAACATAGGACAAGCCAATTATGGTAAGATGTACTATCCATAGGCAACCATCAAAGAAAGATAACAACTAGCCAAGCTTCCTAACAACAAAGGCATAACAGCAGCAGAGTAGCATACAATAAGTTCAGACAAGTTCAGACACGCAAACATGCATGCTAAAATAAAAATAAAAGGGCAGAGGACAAAAAGTGCCCAACTCCACAGATCTCCTCCAGTCTTCACTCATCATGGGAAACATCATCTTGCTTAGCTGGATGTGGAGTAGCCATAAGCTTCTCCATAGATAACTCATTCGGGTCAATACCCAGGGACAAGCCGATGGCCTGCATTGTTGGGATCGGTGTTGGAGGCGGCAGAGGGAGCTATTGGATTGATTCAACATCAGTCTTGAGCTTCTTGGCCTTGGGGCGACGGAGCAGAGCAGATTTAATAGGTATTGCAGAGTATGGCCTCAAACCAGTCCTTTTAGCACATCAACGAGTCAGCCTCCTCGTAGAAAAGTCCAATTCAGGTTCAACTAAAGTAACAATGCGCTTGGACCGTCGATTCTACCGTGGTCTCTTGCCAAAGGTGTAGGAGTGGCAGAAGTGAACTGAAACTCCTCCTGAGAAACCAGCTGGGAGAAAGACTGCTGCAAGTCAGTGCTAGACCATGTGAGCTCATCAACATTCAACTCCTCAATCACCACCGATGACCTTGGTGGTGCACCAATATCTTGCTGATCAGACACGGACAAAAATCGATGCTCAAGGTCGGGTGAACAAAGCTTGATAGGCAGAGGAGGCATACAAAACCTAGGTAGACTTGCAGGTATGTTCTTTATGATGAATTCAGGTAACAACGATTGAAAGATCTCTCCCAGATCATGGCTGGTGGTAGATGATATGTCTCCATCATATATACTTTTCCAAACTCTTTTGCCCTTGTTTTGGACTCTAATTTGCATGATTTGAATGGAACTAACCCGGACTGACGCTGTTTTCAGCAGAATTGCCAGCTTTATTTTTGTGCAGAAATAAAAGTTCTCGGAATGACCTAAAACTTCACGGAGAATATGTTTGGAATAAATAAAAAATATTGGCGAAAGAATCAACAGAGGGGGACCCATCGACTGTCCACAAGGGTGGAGGGCGCACCCACCCCCTCGGGGCACGCCCCCTACCTTGTGTGTCCCCTGGACCTCCGCTGACCTCCACTCCAACTCCATTTATCCACGTTCAGGGAGAAAAAAATCAGAGAGAAGGATTCATCGTGTTTTACAATACGGAGCCGCCGCCGGCCTCCTGTTCTTCATCGGGAGGGCAGATCTGGAGTCCGTTCGGAGCTCTGAAGAGGGGAATCCGTCGCCATCGTCATCATCAACCATCCTCTATCACCAATTTCATGATGCTCACCGCCATGCGTGAGTAATTTCATGTGCGAAGATTTAAATTTACATCTCAGCACAATACGCACACCGTTTTGTTTGATCTTTATGATAAATCGTATACCATGGACCTAGAAGATTTTAATGAAGCATGCAAAATTCCCCAGGGGGCATCATGAGTGAACCCCATAAGACTGAGTATAATGATTTCCTTGCTAGCATCACTGAGGGAGAAACTAGAAATATTACACAAGCTACCATGGGGAGCATTTGCTTTCCTGCTATACATTATTTTGCTCTCTTTATAAGTAGATGCATTAATGGTAAACATGATCATAGCCACCTTTGTGTTCCAGATCTTAGTATCCTCAAGTGTGCTGTGTTGGGTGATAAACGATATAACTTGGGGTCTATTATTGCGAGGAGGTTACATCTTAATGCTAAGGATGGAGATCTTTTTGGTGGGATTTATGCCACCCGCTTAGCTAATTATCTTGGAGTACCCATAAAGGGGAATGGCATTGAATTATCACCTGCTTTTCTTGATTATAATGCTTTGGTACGCTACCAGTTTCTTGTGAGGAACAAGCAGTCCCTCCTATACCGACTAATCTTTGACAGACATCATGTTGTCCATATTACCCTTCCTGCTCCTGCCTTCTTTAACTTTTAGGTAAAAGGGAGATATTTTATAACTAGAGAGGAGGAAAACAAGTATGAGAGGGAGGTGCAGGCCACTTGCCTCCACGCTGCAACCCTTTAGGCAGTAGCTGCCGCATCCCAGTACAACCCCGACTACAACTTTGGATATCTGCCAGGCCAGTCGTGGCCTTAGACCAACTTTGGCCAAAAGCCTAAGCTTGGGGGAGTACGTATTTCTCACCGGCATTATATTCATGTTTGCACATTCATTCCAGTTGTCGGTGTTCATACTTTTTCATTGTATTATCCATGCTAGTTTATTTTCTTTTACCCGCTTTCTTCTTGTTTGTTTGAAAAAACTTTGAGAAAAAAAATAGTTGTATCTTCTCTTTAGTTTCTTTTCCATGTTTTATGTAGTAGTACTATTAAAGAAAAACCAAAAAGATTTCTCGTCCTTATTTTTCTTGTTGGGAGCTTTCCCGTGTAAATAGCTTTTCTCGTTCTTGTTTTACTTTCTTCAGAAAAACAAAAACTCCAAAAACATTTCAGTGTGTTTTTTGAAATTCTTTTTCTTTTATTTGGGGGTCGAGAGGAGAAGACAACGATGAAAACGTTGAGTGGCTCTCATATGCATCATTGCTGATCTAACAAAGAGCCTATATTACCTTGTCTTCTCTTTTGAATAAATGTTTGCAGATTCCAACTTAGTCCAATGCACGCGCACTATTATTATTATTCACACCATTCGGTCGTGCAAGTGAAAGGCAATAATGACGATATTTGATGAAATGATTGAGATGAAGAAAAGCTGGTATGAACTCGACCTATCTTGTTTTTGAAAATATGATTAGTTCATCGTTCCTGATTCAGCCTATTATGAATGAAACATGTTTGCAATGACAATTAGAGATTTTAGTTACTCATGCCATGCTTAATTAGCTAGGAGTTTATAATGGTTTACCTTGCATGCCAACATGCTTTTAAAATGGTTGTGATGTAGTATGATAGGATGGTATCCTCTTTTGAATGATTCAAGTGGCTTGACTTGGCACATGTTCACGCATGTAGTCGAAACAAAATCAACATAGCCTCCATGATATTTATGTTCATGGTGATTTATATCCTACTCATGCTTGCACTCATTGTTGGTTAATCTCAATGCATGTTTATGACTGTTGTCTCTCTCTAGTTGGTCGCTCCTCAATCTCTTGCTAGCCTTCACTTGTACTAAGCGGGAATACTGCTTATGCATCCAGTTCCATAAACTCAAAGTTGTTCCATATGAGTCCACCATACCTACCTATATGCGGTATTTACCTGTCGTTCCAAGTAAATTTGCATGTGCCAAACTCTAAACCTTCAAATGATAATATGTTTTGTATGCCTGAATCGCTCATGTAGTGACTAGGGACTGTCAGTATCTTCCATGCTAGGTGGGTTATTCTCACGATGAGTGGACTCCGCTCGTCATTCACGAGAAAATGGCTGGTAATTGGGATGCCCAGTTCGATGCTCAAATAAAATAAAAATAAATATCAAACAAAACTCCCCCGGGATTGTTGTTAGTTGGACGGTACCCATTGTTTCGGACCAGCCTAGAGTGTGCTTGTTGGTGGAGGGGGAGTAAAAACTTCACCATTCTGTTCGAGAACCGCCTATAATGTATCTAGTATGGAAGATATCGAGATCTCTTGGTTGTTATGTTGACAATGAAAGCATACCGCTAAAAATATTATTTATCTCTGTTTCAAAAACTTGAGCTCTAGCACCTCTGCAAATCTCTGCTTCCCTTTACGAAGGGCCTATCTATTTACTTTTATTGCTGAGTCATCATCCTCTTATAAAAAGCACTAGCTAGAGAGCACCACTGTCATTTGTATGCATTGTTATTAATTGATATTGAGTATGACTGCGACTGGATCTCTTTTACCATGAATTACAATGTCTAGTCAGTCCTTGATCTTCAGGGGTGCTCTAGATTTATGTTTTGCGGTCTTAGAAAGGGCTAGCGAGATACCATTTTGTTATATCATATCATGATTTTTTTGAAAAAGTGTTGTCATCCGAGATTTATTATTATTGCTCACTAGTTGATTATGCCATTGATATGAGTAAATGTGAGACCTAAATGTTATTGTGAATATGGTTAGTTCATGATCTTTGCTGCCTGAATGTTGGCTATACATATTTGCAACAACAAGATCAAATAGAGTTTGTAAAAGTTTCTTTATCACTTACAGTTTGTCAATTGAATTGCTTGAGGACAAGCAATGAATTAAGCTTGGGGGAGTTGATATGTCTCAATCGTATCTACTTGTTCAAACTCTTTTGCCCTTGTTTTGGACTCTAATTTGCATGATTTGAATGGAACTAACTCGGACTGACGTTGTTTTCAGCAGAATTGCCATCGTGTTACTTTTGTGCAGAAATAAAAGTTCTCGGAATGACCTGAAACTTCATGGAGAATACTTTTGGAATAAATAAAAAATATTGGCGAAAGAATCAATAGAGGGAGACCCACCGGCTGTCCACAAGGGTGGAGGGCGCGCCCACCCCCTCGGGCGCACTCCCCTGCCTTGTGGGTCCCCTGGACCTCCACCGACCTCAACTCCAACTCCATATATTCACATTCAGGGAGAAAAACAGAGAAAATGAGTCATTGCATTTTACGATATGGAGCCGCCGCCGCCTCCTGTTCTTCATCGGGAGGGCAGATCTGGAGTCCGTTCGAGGCTCCGGAGATGGGAAACCGTCGCCATCATCATCAACAACCATCCTCCATCATCAATTTTATGATGCTCACCACCATGCGTGAGTAATTCCATCGTAGGCTTGCTGGACGGTGATGGGTTGGATGATATTTATCATGTAATCGAGTTAGTTTTATTAGGGTTTGATCCCTAGTATCCACTATGTTCTGAGATTGATATTGCTATGACTTTGCTATGCTTAATGCTTGTCACTAGGGCCCGACTACCATGAATTCAGATCTAAACCATGTATGTTTCCATGAATATATTTGTGTTCTTGATACAATCTTGCAAGTTGTAGTCACCTACTACGTGTTATGATCCGGCAACCCCGGAGTGACAATAGTCGGGACACTTCCCGATGATGACCGTAGTTTGAGGAGTTCATGTATTCACTAGATGCTAGTGTTTTGGTCCGGTTCTCTATTAAAAGGAGACCTTAATATCCCTTAGTTTCCATTAGGACCCTGCTGCCACGGGAGGGTAGGACAAAAGATGTCATGCAAGTTCTTTTCCATCAGCATGTATGACTATATTCGAAATACATGCCTACATTATATTGATGAATTGGATCTAGTTTTGTGTCACCCTAGGTTATAACTGTTGCATGATGAATGCCATCCGACATAATTATCCATCATTGATCCATTGCCTATGAGCTTTTCACATATTGATCATTGCTTAGTTACTTCTCTGTTGCCACTGTTACGATTGCTACAAAACTGCTACTGTACTTTTGCCACCATTACCGTTACTTCCATACTACTTTGCTACTAAATACTTTGTTGAAGATATTAAGTCTTTCAGGTGTGGTTGAATTGACAACTCAGCTGCTAATACTTGAGAATATTCTTTGGCTCCCCTTGTGTCGAATCAATAAATTTGGGTTGAATACTCTACCCTCAAAAACCGTTGCGATCCCCTATACTTGTGGGTTATCAGTAGCATTGGCCCATAGAATACTCTAACAATTCCAAGAGAATAGGATTTAGAGGCCCCACGGGATGAATGTTTAAGGGCTGTTGGACCTCATCCATATCAATATCATCCTCTAAGTCCAAAGAAGGGTTCAGTATCATAGAATTCTGATCCTGGGCAGGTGTGATACGTCTCCAATGTATCTGTAATTTCTGATTGTTCCATGCTATTATATTATCTGTTTTGGATGTTTAATAGACATTTATATGCTATTTTATATTATTTTTGGGACTAACCTATTAACCGAGGGGCCAGTGCTAGTTTTATGTTTTTGCCTATTTTAGAGTTTTGCAGAAAAGGTATACCAAACGAAGTCCAAAAGGAATGAAACTTTCGCGATGATCTTTCTTGGACCGAAAGGAAATCAGAAGACTTGGAGATGAAGTCGGAGATGCAGCGAGGCGGTCACGAGGCAGGAGGGCACGCCCCGGGGGTAGAGCGCACCCCCTACCTCGTGGGCCCCTTGTAGCTCCCCTGACCTAGTTCCTATGCCTATATATACTCTTATACCCTGAAAACATCCAGGGGAGCCACGAAACCACTTTTCCACCGCCGCAACCTTCTGTACCTGTGAGATTCCATCTAGGGGCCTTTTCTGGTGTCCTGCCGAAGGGGGATTCGATCACGGAGGGCTTCTACATCAACACCATTACCTCTCCGATGAAGCGTGAGTAGTTTACCACAGACGTACGGGTCCATAGCTAGTAGCTAGATGGCTTCTTCTCTCTCTTTGATTCTCAATACCATGTTCTCCTTGATGTTCTTCGAGATCTATTCTATGTAATACACTTTTGCGGTGTGTTTGCCGAGATCCGATGAACTGTGGATTTATGATCAGATTATCTATGAATACTATTTGGTTCTTCTCTGAATTCTTATATGCATGATTTCATATCTTTGCAAGTCTCTTCAAATTATCAGTTTAGTTTGGCCTACTAGATTAATCTTTCTTGCAATGGTAGAAGTGCTTAACTTTGGGTTCAATCTTGCGGTGTCCTTTCCCAGTGATAGTAGGGGCAGCAAGGCACGTATATTATTGTTGTCATCGAGGATAAAAAGATGGGGTTTTCATGATATTGCTTGAGTTAATTCCTCTACATCATGTCATCTTACTTAATGCGTTACTCCGTTCTTTATGAACTTAATACTCTAGATGCATGCTGGATAGCGGTCGATGTGTGTAGTAATAGTAGTACATGTAGAATCATTTCGGTCTACTTGACATGGACAATATGCCAATGTTCATGATCATTGCCTTAGATATCGTCATAACTTTGCGCTTTTCTATCAATTGCTCGGCAGTAATTTGTTCACCCACCGTAATATTTGCTATCTTGAGAGAAGCCACTAGTGAAATCTATGCCCCCGTTCTCTTTTCCATCATATTGAATTTATTAGTTTCCCGTCAACTTGCCAATTTCTGTCGCCGTTCCTTTAAATTGCAATCTTTTACTTTCTGATCTATAAACCAAAAATACCAAAAATATTTACTTTACCGTTTATCTATCTCTATCATATCTCACTTTTGCAAGTGACCGTGAAGGGATTGACAACCCCTTTATCGCGTTGGGTGCAAGTTGTTGACTGTTTGTGCAGGTATTCGGTGACTTGTGCATTGTCTCCTACTGGATTGATACCTTGGTTCTCAAAATTGAGGGAAATACTTACGCTACTTTGTTGCATCACCCTTTCCTTTTCAAGGGAAAACCAACGCAAGATCAAGAGGTAGCAAGAAGGATTTTTGGCGCCGTTGCCATGTAAATCTACATCAAGTCAAGCCATACCAAGTACCTATCATAAACTCTTCTCTCTTGCATTACATTATTTGCCATTCGCCTCTCATTTTCCTCTCCCCCACCTCTAAAATGATTTTCAAAAAGATTTGTCTTTTCTTCGCATTCTTTCCGTTTGATCTTTTGTTTGCTTGTGTTACCATGTGCCTTCCTTTTGCTTGCATCTTCGCTTGATAAAAGTTTATGGATCCGCATCCACTTTCTAATCTTTTTGAGAGATCCAATTATGATGAACCAATTGCTAGTGACTTGAGTGCACTAGATTATCTTTATGAGGTTTTGCTTGAAATTCGTGAATCTGAAAATTGTGATGAAGTGCTTTATGAAGTGACCCATGATAGATCTTTGAATGAAAAGAATGATTGTAATTATGTTATTATAAATTCTATTAATGTCAATTGTGCTAATGATATGCAAAACCCTAAGCTTAGGGATGCTAGTTTTGCTATGTCTACTACTTGTGCAATGATCATGATTGGGGTGATTCTTTTTATGATCTTGAAACTTTATTTAAGCCCCATGATGAATATGAGATTGATAATAGTGTTTGCAATATTATTGAAAGTGGGTTTGGAAGAGTGTCAACTTTAGATCCCACATATTTGGATAATGTTCAATCTTATGAATTGTTTTTGAGAAAAGTGGGTTTGGAGAGGTTATGACTTTAGTTAAGGTTAATCCCGCTATTTTGGAAGAGTGTCAACTTTGCATGCATGTGGATAGTGTTGAGAATATGTTATGTGATAGATATTTTGTTGAATTTTATTATGATCCTACATGTAATTATTATGAGAGAGGAAAATATGGTTGTAGAAATTTTCATGTTAGTAAATTACCTCTCTTCATGTTGAAATTGCTATCGTCTCTTTCTTCTTCCTTGAATATGCTAGTTTTTGCTTGCATTGATAATTTTTTTGCTTATAAAATGCCTATGCATAGGAGTTATGTAGACTTAGATGTGTTTTCACGTGTTTTATGATGCTCTCTTTGTGCTTCAATTCTTGTCTCTCATGTGAGCATCATTGAAATTATCAATGCCTAGCTAAGGGCGTTAAACGATAGCGCTTATTGGGAGGCAACCCAATTTTATTTTTGTTCTTTGTTTGTTTTTCCTGTTTAGTAATAAATATTTCATATAGCATCTGGTTAGATGTGGTTTTATGTTTTAATTAGTGTTTGTGCCAAGTGGAACCTTTAGGATAGCTTATGGTGATAGTTGTGTTGATCCTGCTGAAAATTTGAAACTTTTGCGCTTAGTAAATTAGTTTTGAAAATTCACAGAAACGTGATTTTGGTATGATTATTTTTTGTTTGGATTAGCACACAAATGTCTCAGGTTTTCCTAATTTGGATGGATTTTTGGAGTTACAGAAGTATTCGAGAGTTATAGATTACTACAGACTGTTCTGTTTTTGATCGATTCTATTTTTCGCGTGTTGTTTGCTTATTTTGATGAATCTATGGGTAGTATCGGGGGGTATGAACCATGGGGAAGTCGGAATACATTAGATATTACACCAATATAATAAGGAATGAGTTTTCAACAGTGCCTTAAAGTGGTGATTTGTTTTCTTATACTAACGGAGCTCATGAGATTTTCTGTCGAGTTTTGTGTTGTGAAGTTTTCAAGTTTTGGGTAAGGATTTGATGGATTATGGAATAAGGAGCGGCAAGAGCCTAAGCTTGGGGATGCCCAAGGCACCCCAAGGTAATATTCAAGGACAACCAAAATCCTAAGCTTGGGGATGCCCCGAAAGGCATCCCCTCTTTCGTCTTCGTCTATCGGTAACTTTACTTGAGGCTATATTTTTATTCACCACATGATATGTGTTTTGCTTGGAGCGTCTTGTATGATTTGAGTATTTTCTTTTTATTGTAGCACAATCATCCTTGTTGTACACACCTTTTGGCAGAGACATGCATGAATCGTGATTTATTAGAATACTCGATGTGCTTCACTTATATCTTTTGAGCTAGGCAATATTGCTCTAGTACTTCACTTATATCTTTTTAGAGCAAGGTGGTGGATTTATTTTATAGAAACTGTTGAACTCTCATGCTTCACTTATATTATTTTGAGAGTCTTTTAGAATAGCATGGTAATTTGCTTGGGTTATAAAGCTAGTCCTAATATGATGGGCATCCAAGATGGATATAATAAAAACTTTCATATAAAGTGCGTTGAATACTATGAGAAGTTTGATACTTTATGATTGTTTTGAGATATGAAGATGGTGATATTAGAGTCACGCTAATGGAGTAGTTGTTAATTTGAGAGATACTTGTGTTGAAGTTCGTGATTCTCGTAGCATGCACGTATGGTGAACCGTTATGTGATGAATTTGGAGCATGATTTATTTATTGATTGTCTTCCTTATGTGTGGAGGTCGGGATCGCACGATGGTTAACCCCTACCAACACTTCCCCTAGGAGCATGCGCGTAGTACTTTGTTTTGATGACTTGTAGATTTTTGCAATAAGTATGTGATTTCTTTATGACTAATGTTGAGTCCGTGCCACCGTTCATAATTCTTTCATACATGTCACTCTTGATTCATTGCACATCCCGGTATACTGCTGGAGACATTCACATAGAGTCATATTTTGTTCTAAGTATTGAGTTGTAATTCTTGAGTTGTAAGTAAATAAAAGTGTGATGATCTTCATTATTAGAGCATTGTCCCATGTGAGGAAAGGATGATGGAGACTATGATTCGCCCACAAATCGGGATGAGACTCCGGATGAAAAATAAAAAAATAAAAGAAAAAAAGAGGCCATAAAAAAAGAAGGCCCAGAAAATGAGAGAAAAAGAGAGAAGGGGCAATGTTACTATCCTTTTTCCACACTTGTGCTTCAAAGTAGCACCATGATCTTCATGATAGAGAGTCTCCTATTTTGTCACTTTCATATACTAGTGGGAACTTTTCATTATAGAACTTGGCTTGTATATTACAATGATGGGCTTCCTCAAAATGCTCTAGGTCTTCGTGAGCAAGCAAGTTTGATGCACACTCACTTAGTTTCTTTTTGAGCTTTCATACACTTATAGCTCTAGTGCATCTGTTGCATGGCAATCCCTACTCACTCACATTGATATCTATTGATGGGCATCTCCATAGCTCGTTGATACGCCTAGTTGATGTGAGACTATCTTCCTCTTTTTGTATTCTCCACAACCACCATATTCTATTCCACCTATAGTGTTATGTTCATGGCTCATGCTCATGTATTGCGTGAAAGTTGAAAAAGTTTGAGAATACTAAAGTATGAAACAATTGCTTGGCTGAAACCAAGTTTGTGCATGATTTAAATATTTTGTGTGATGAAGATAGAGCATAGACTGACTATATGATTTTGTACGGATAACTTTCTTTGGCCATGTTATTTTGAGAAGACATGATTGCTTTGTTCGTATGCTTGAAGTATTATTATTTTTATGTCAATATTAAACTTTTGTTTTGAATCTTTCGGATCTGAATATTCATGCCACAATAAAGAAAATCACATTAATAAATATGTTAGGTAGCATTCCACATCAAAAAATCTATTTTTATCATTTACCTACACGAGGACGAGCAGGAATTAAGCTTGGGGATGCTTGATACGTCTCCAACGTACCTATAATTTTTTATTGTTCCATGCTATTATATTATCAGTTTGGGATATTTAATAGGCATTTATATGCTATTTTATATTATTTTTGGGACTAACCTATTAACCGAGGGCCCAGTGCCAGTTTCTGTTTTTTTGCCTACTTTAGAGTTTTGCAGAAAAGGAATACCAAACGGAGTCCAAACGGAATGAAACTTTCACGATGATCTTTCTTGGACCGAAAGGAAACCAGAAGACTTGGAGATGAAGTCGGAGACACAAGAGGTGGCCACAAGGCAGGAGGGTGCGCCCTAGGGGGTAGGGCGCGCCCCCTACCTCGTGGGCCCCTCGTAGCTCCCCTGACCTAGTTCCTATGCCTATATATACTCTTATACCCTGAAAACATCCAGGGGAGCCACGAAACCACTTTCCCACCACCGCAACCTTCTGTACCCATGAGATCCCATCTAGGGGCCTTTTCCGGCGTCCTGCCAAAGGGGGATTTGATCACGGAGGGCTTCTACATCAACACCATTACCTCTCCGATGAAGCGTGAGTAGTTTACCACAGACCTACGGGTCCATAGCTAGTAGCTAGATGGCTTCTTCTCTCTCTTTGATTCTCAATACCATGTTCTCCTCGATGTTCTTGGAGATCTATTTGATGTAATGCTATTTTGCGGTGTGTTTGCCAAGATCTGATGAATTGTGCATTTATGATCAGATTATCTATGAATATTATTTGGTTCTTCTCTGAATTCTTATATGCTTGATTTGATATCTTTGCAAGTCTCTTCGAATTATCGGTTTAGTTTGGCCTACTAGATTGATATTTCTTGCAATGGGAGAAGTGCTTAGCTTTGGGTTCAGTCTTGATGTGTCCTTTCCCAGTGACAGTAGGGGCAGCAAGGCACGTATTGTATTGTTGTCATCGAGGATAAAAAGATGGGGTTTTCATCATATTGCTTGAGTTAATTCCTCTACATCATGTCATCTTACTTAATGCGTTACTCCATTCTTTATGAACTTAATACTCTAGATGCATGCTGGATAGCGGTCGATGTGTGTAGTAATAGTAGTAGATGCATAATTGTTTTGGTCTACTTGACATGGACGTGATGCCTATGTTCATGATCATTGCCTTAGATATCGTCATAACTTTGCGCTTTTCTATCAATTGCTCGACAGTAATTTGTTCACCCACCATCATATTTGCTATCTTGAGAGAAGCCACTAGTGAAACCTATGGCCCCGAGTCTCTTTTCCATTATATTGAATCTATTAGTTTCCCGTCAACTTGCCAATTTCTGTCGTCGTTCCTTTAAATTGCAATCTTTTACTTCTGATCTATAAACCAAAAATACCAAAAACATTTACTTTATCGTTTATCTATCTCTATCAGATCTCACTTTTGCAAGTGATCGTGAAGGGATTGACAACCCCTTTACCGTGTTGGGTGCAAGATGTTGATTGTTTGTGCAGGTATTCGGTGACTTGTGCATTGTCTCCTACTGGATTGATACCTTGGTTCTCAAAACTGAGGGAAATACTTACGCTACTTTGTTGGATCACCCTTTCCTCTTCAAGGGAAAACCAACGCAAGCTCAAGAGGTAGCAAGGTGGAACATCTTCAATTGGGCCCTATTCTGGAGGATTAGCTGGTTCATTCGAAGGTCCCCATCCATCTTCATGCTGCACATTATGACCCCATCCATCAGCTATATTTTGTTCATGATTATGTCCTAGAGGCACTGCATTCCAGCCAAGAGCAGGGTAAGGCGGCATTGCCCAGAAGGGCTGTGGTGGATTGACACTCGGCATTGGATGTGGGTTTCCATTGAGGGGCATGGGATCCTCATCTGCCTGGATCGTACCTTCAGCAAACTCTCTAGTAAGAATATAGCAGCCAACCGACCATGAGACAATCGTGCTTCCCCAATTAGCAAATTCTCGAAAGGTAACAGAGCGTGGAACCAGAGCATTATCTAAAAAGGAAGCACAAACCAAAGATCTGACCTTCGCCTGTCAGTGCTATTCCAATAATGAAACTGACCAAAAGTACTGACAACATCTGCAATGCATTGAGTATTGCGATAATCCAAAGGATTCCTATGAACATCAACCACCCTGCTCTGTGACCATGAATCGCTCAGAACCCCTCACCTTGATTATGAGGAATAAACCTGACAAAAAACTCATTGCCCTCCTCATCAACACCTAAGGGAAACGGCCGATGCAATGTAAAAGAGCCACGGACTACAAGATCCTCCATCTCAAACAATCTGACTCCTTGAAACCATGTCTGGGCAGAAATAACAGGGACATGCATAGTTTGGACCAGGAAGTTGAGCACCTGTTGTCGATGAACTCCAACCAGCTCAGAAGGTGGGATCGGCTCCACAATGTCCATCATGTATTGCTCATGCTCCTGAGGTGGTGGGATCGCCGTGGTGTAGTAGGTGTGATGGCGGTCCTCCCAACCATCTTCAATATCGAAGCCAGCCAAGAGGAAACGGTGCGGATCAATCGCATACACCACCATTGGAGACGGCGGGGCAGGCTCAGAGCTAGAATAAGCTTGGTTGCACGAGGCCGGGCATGGTGGCGGTGATGAGGGCGGCGGTGGAGAAGCAGAGGTTGGGGTTTTCTCTCGCTGTGGTGGAGTTTGTCCCCGAGAAACCGAAGAGGCAGGGGAAAGAGAGGAGTCCTCCTTCCCGACTCATTGTGATGTTATATGTCGTTGTAGCAAGGGTGGAGGTCACTATGTGAGCAAATTCCCATCTCTGCGTGTGATGATTGTTATTGAGGATGGTGGGTATGAGTCCTCTAGTGACTTTGATGAGGAGACTCTGGCTCTTATTGCTAGTGAAGAGTAGGGTGGACATGATTCTGAATAAGAGAGAGACACAATACATGGCTATTGAAGATAGTGACAGGTATGAAAGTTTAGTTGCTCAATGTGTTTTGAGTGTGCAGGTAACACAGGCTGAGCAAAATCACAGGCACAATTTGTTCCATAAAAGGGAGTTGTGAAGGAACGTTCTGTTCACGTCATCATAGATGGAGAGAGTCGCAACAGCTTGGCTAGCATGGAGATGGTGGAGAAGCTATCTCTCACCACCATACCACATCCTTACTACATACAATGGTTCAACAATGACGACTAGGTTAAGGTAACACGTACTATTTGTGTGCATTTTCGTATCGCTACATATGCCGATTATGTTGATTGTGATGTGGTACCCATGCAAGCATGCTCCTTATTACTTGCTACGCTATGGAAAATCTATAAAAATTATGTACACCATGGTAGAAACAATCAATATACTCTTGTTCATAAGGATAAACATATTACTTTGCTTCCTCTGTCTCCTGAACACATTTTGAAAGATGATCTTACTAGAGCTAGTAAAGCAAAACAGGAGCAAAACAAGAGTGAAACTCATATTATGGCAAAAGAATTTGAGAAACAAATGAAGCCGAATAACAAACCATTATATCATGTTGCCTCTGAAATTAAATTAAAAAGTTGATGTTTATTTGCTACCAAATCTGATATTGATGATCTAGATTTTAGCAAATCTGTTTGCTATGCTTTTGTGTGCAAATAGGCATTATTTTTATTGGAGGACGTGTCTTCCTCTTTGCCTCCTATTGTCACTAACATTTTGCAGTAGTTCATTGACGTCTTTCCACAAGATGTGCCACCAGGATTACCACTTATTTGAGGGATTGAGCATCAGATTGACTTAATTCCTGGTGCATCACTGTCCAACCGTGCACCTTACCATACCAATCTAGAGGAGACAAAGAAGATTATGCGTCAAGTACATGAGCTACTCGGCAAAGGTTACATACGTGAATCCATTAGTCCTTGTGTTGTTCCTATTATTCTAGTGCCAAAAAAGGATGGTACGCCGCATATGTGTGTTGATTGTAGATCCATTAATAATATTACTATTCGCCATCGTCATTCTATTCCTAGGCTAGATGATATGCTTGATGAATTAAGTGGTTCTACCATATTCTCCAAAATTGATTTGCGTAATGCATACCATCAAATTCGTATGAAATTGGGAGATGAATGGAAAATAACATTTAAAATTGAGTTTGGCTTATATGAGTGGTTAGTCATGCCTTTTGGGTTAACTAATGCACCTAGTACTTTCATGAGATTAATGACCAAAGTTTTACGTGCTTTCATTGGACGATTTATGGTAGTCCATTTTGATGATATGCTGATTTATAACAGATCTTTGGAGGAACATTTGGAACATTTATGTGCGGTTTTTATTGCTCTACGTGATGCACATTTGTTTGGTAACCTTGGGAAGTGCACCTTTTGCACTGACCGAGTATTTTTTTCTTGGCTATGTTGTTACTTCACAGTGAATTGAAGTTGATAAAGCCAAGATTGAAGCTATTGAGAGTCAGCTGCAGGCCAAAATGGTCACACAACTATGGAATTTTCTTGGACTCGCTGGTTTCTATAGGCGCTTTGTGAGAGATTTCAACACCATTGTTGCGCCTCTCGATGAGCTTACAAAGAAGGGTGTGCCTTTTGTTTGGGGTACCACACAGGAAGAAGCCTTCATGGTATTCAAAGATAAGTTAACACATGCTCCTTTACTCCAACTTCCTGATTTTAAGAAGACTTTTGAGCTTGAGTGTGTTGCTAGTGGAATTGGATTAGGAGGTCTGTTATTATAAGATGGCAAACCGGTTGCATACTTTTCTAAAAAATTGAGCGAGCCTAGTCTGAACTATTCTACTTATGATAAGGAATTATATGCACTTGTTCGGACTTCGGAAACATGGCAACATTATTTATGGCCCAAAGAATTTGTTATACATTATGATCATGAATCTTTGGAACACATTAAAAGTCAAGCAAAATTGAACTATACACATGCTAAATGGGTTGAATTCATTGAGATTTTCCCATATGTCAGTAAACACAACAAGGGTAAAGAAAATGTTATTGTTGATGCATTATCTCATTGATATAGTATGCTTTCTCAACTTGACTTTAAAGTATTTGGTTTGGAGACCATCAAAGATCAATGCATGATGCTGAATTTAAAGATGTGATGCAGAATTGTAAAGAAGGAAGAACATGGAACAAGTTCGTCATTAATGATGGATTTGTCTTCCGTGCTAACAAGCTATGCATTCCAACTAGCTGTATTCGTCTTTTGTTGTTGCAGGAGACGCATGGGGGAGGATTAATGAGACATTTTGGCGTGAAGAAGACGAAGGACGTAATTGCTACACATTTCTTTTGGCCAAACATGAGATGGGATGTTGAGCGTTTTGTTGCTCGCTACACTACATGTCAAAAAGCTAAGTCACGACTCAATCCTCATGGTTTATATATGCCTTTGCCTGTACCTAGTGCTCCATGGGAGGATATATCTCTAGACTTTGTTTTAGGTACCTCGAACAAAGAAGGGGAGGGATAGCATATTTGTTGTCGTGGATTCTCAAAAATGGCACACTTTATACCATGTGATAAAAGTGATGATGATGCTAATGTTGATGATTTGTTCTTTCATGAAATTATTTGCTTGCATGGTGTGCCAAATACAATTTTTTCATATCGTGATACTAAATTTCTTAGCCACATTTGGAGATCTTTATGGGCTAAGTTGGGTACTAAATTGATTGACTACATGTCACCCTCAAACTGATGGACAATCTGAAGTAGTCAATAGAACATTATCTACTATGCTTAGGGTTGTTTTGAAGAATAACCTTAAAATGTGGGAAGAATTTTTATATTGAATTTGCTTATAATCATCCGTTGCATTCTACTACTAAGATGTGCCCTTTTGAGATTGTGTATGGTTTCCTACCTCATGCACCCAATGATTTGTTGTCTCTTCCATCTTCGGAGAAGGTTAATTTTGATGCTAAACAACATGTTGAATTTATGTTAAAAATGCATGAGTTAAATAAGGAAAATATTGAGTGCATGAATGCTAAATATAAACTTGCTTGAGGTAAGGGTAGAAAACGTGTTGTCTTTGCACCTGCAGATCTTATTTGGTTACACTTGCGTGAGGATAAGTTTCCTGATTTGCGAAGTTAAAGCTAATGCCACGTTCTGATGGTCCTTTTAAGGTATTAGAGAAAATAAATGATAGTACATATAAATTTGAGCTACCTGCAGATTTTGGGGTTGGTCCCACTTTTAACATTGCAGATTTAAAGCCTTACTTGGGTAAGAAAAATGAGCTTCCATCAAGGACGACTTCAATTCAAGAAGGGGAGGATGACGAGGACATCACTAACAAAGTTACACCCACAGCCCCGACTGCTACATATACTGGACCAATTTCTAGAGTTCACGTATGCCAATTAAACTAATATCTACTTTCGTTTATTGATAATAATTCTAATGTTCATGAGAATATGATGTTGCCTAAATTGGAGATATTTGTTTTGCTTATAAATGAAAGGCCAAGCATGGACAAGAATGATAAACATTGGAGCATGATCAAGCATGGAGAAGATGGCGCACGCAAGGGGAGCAATAACAGAGTCTAGTGGAGTTTTCAGCACTTTGGAGCCACCATGATGAAGTACAAGGACATGGACAAAATATACAAGTTGACCTTTCATAAATTTCGTCCATAAGCTTAATATAGGTGTTGCGACACCTTAGTTTTGGGCCAGGCCCATGCAATTTCGAAATACACTTATTAGGTTAGTTTTAGATTCCGTATTAATAGGAAAAATGACTTTGGACATAATTTAGTCCCACCTTGCCAAGGGTGGACGAAATTCCCCTCTGTCTCCCTATAAATACAGCCCTTAGGGCGTCATTTTATACTTGGGTTTGTTTAGATTAAAGTTCGCCATAGCGGCAACTCACGTACTTTGTTTGTGTTCAACGACCAGACTAAGACGTCATAGAACCCTGCTTGCTTAATAAAGCTTTCCTCTTATATTCGCAATATTCATATTGCAGTCTTAGTTTCTTGCTTGTTCTTTGTTTCCGTGCAGGAAATAGACCTTCGTGTTCAGGTTGATCATGCTTCGGCATGGTCAATAACCTCTCGGAGTTAGTTTAGGGATTGCTAAGGCGCGATGTCCTCGCACGTTAGTAGTCGGATCGTCAAAGTCTACTCCACCAAAAACGATAGCCACCATCTCATCGAAAGATGGGACACCTTTGCCTCTATCAAGTGATATCAGATTTTCAGGTTGCTCGGTGAGATTTTACCAATTCTTCGTAGTCTATACCGCATCTGCTTTCATACCTATAGTCCACAAAAAAGGCACAAAAAAGGGTTAGTTCGTCATTTCCGAACCAATCTAAGCCTTTGCATAATCTTTTCACTTTTGCTTTATTGAATTTGTGGTTGCATCATCGTGTCTAGTTGTTGGTCTTAGCGTCTAGTCCCTTAAAGTTTCGAGTTATGTTCACAAGTTGTCACGCCGCCGCACGATCATCATCACCGCTACCATATACCACCACTGCCTATCTGACACCAATCTGAGTCCATATACCACCACCAATTAGAGTCCATAGTCGGATCGTTAAAGTATACTCCACCAAAAATGATAGATACCATCTCATCAAAATACGGGACACATTTGCCTCTATCATCATGGAAACTACATTAAGTAATGCTACTAAGGTACTTTATGAGATGAAAACAAACTATACTCAATGGCAAGAGCCCCAACTGGTAAGAAGGTAAGTTCTATTTAGGAGATCTCTTGCTTGGATGAAAAGTTGACATGATCATGTCCATGTTTGCTTTTAAACATGTTCCTAATGATACCAATGATGTTCTACCGTCTCACTTGTTGAACACAGGAATGATTAGGTGGATATGAATTTCATTTCTAGAAACAATTTTAGTACTTATAAGAACAACTTTGAAAATAATTATGTTAGACCATACCTGCAAAAAATTCAAAATACACATGGAAATTTTTATGGCAATAAAAATATACTACTGATCTTCAAAATGACGCATACTCGGCCAAGTCCTGCTATCCGGCGCTCTTCTCTAGATCCGCAATTGAGCCATCTTGGCGCCTCACCTAGAAGTCGTGGGCTCTGCTACGCTAAAGATCTTCCTATGGCTTGCTTGCCAGGGCCAATGCTGGAGCACAAACAGATTGGCATGTCGTGGACTGCCACACACCCCTCTATGTCTACTTTGCGACAAGAAGCCAGAAACCATCCAACACCTTCTCGTGACCCGCTCCTTCTCCTACTAGGCGTGGTCATGAGATCCTGGCATGGTGCCATGCCACGAACATGCTACCCGGCCGATGATGAGTTCCGCGAATGGTTTTCAGCCTCCATCCAAGACTCCCCAACCGCCCTTCGAGGCGGCCTCACCACCGTGTTCATTCTCATTGCTTGGCGAATCTGGAAACGCTGCAATGATTGCATATTCAACAATGATACACCTTGGGGTGCGGCTCACCAACGAGATCAAAGACGACGCTAGAGCTTGGGCTCACGCTGGGGCCAAGGGGCTTGGTCAGCTGATCAACGAGACATAGGGGCTGTTGGTTTGTGACTATGGTTGCCACATGTTGCCATACCTAAGGTTAGGCAACTTTGACCAACTTAAAAGGGTGTTTGGTTCAAGCCTTACCTTAGGCAATATACTTTTTGCCACACTAGGACCGCACATGACATACACTTAAAAAGTGTGACAAGATTCCCTTAGGCTTGCCAACTTGTGGCTCTCATTTTGAAGAACTAACCTTAGACAAGTGTGGCAAGAAATGTGTGGCAAAATGTGGCATTCCTGCCACATTTTGCCTGCCACATTTTGCTACACATTTCTTGCCACACTTGCCTAAGGTTAGTTCTTCAAAATGAGAGCCACAAGTTGGCAAGCGAATCTTGCAACACTTTTTAAGTGTATGTCATGTGGGGTCCTAGTGTGGCAAAAAGTATATTGCCTAAGGTAAGGCTTGAACCAAACACCCTCCTAAGTTGGTCAAAGTTGCCTAACCTTAGGTATGGCAACATGTGGCAACCATAGTCACAAACCAAATAGCCCCTAAGCCTAGAACCAAACAGCCCCGTAGACTTCGTGGCTGCCATTCTCATGCGCTCTTGTAGGCCTTGCTCACACCGCCTACGTGTTTGTGCTTGCAAGGCCGTCTCTATAATTACTCCTTTAAACCTTCTCCTATCAATACAACTTTTGTGTATTCGCCAAAAAAAAGAGGTCAAAATCTTAGGTGAGGATGGATCTTTTTCGGAAATGTTAACGCCCACACGTGTGGGCGTTCACCATCTCGAACACACGCAACGAGCACCGTTGGGGACTTTGTGCACGAATCTTGGCACAACCCAGTCGTTTTTCTGCGCCACGTAGGACGAGGCGCGTGTGTGGTGTGCGAGACCGGTCGCCCGCACGTTGGTTGCCCTCCCGCGGTCAGCGGTTGCCACTCGGGGGCGTGCGGTGGAGCCGCTATGCGCCCGCACGCCACGCGCCGGCCGCGGTTGTCGTCAAACACGTCGCGCACCTCTGCCCCCTCTCCCTCACGGTGCCATTTACTAACCCCAGCAGTTGCTGGCACAACCCACTTCGCTTTCCAAATATTTGGAGGAGAAGGCGAATGGAGAAGGCGACGGCGGAGGCGGAAGAATCGACGGTGTTCGCGGCCGTTGGTGGTGCTCGCCAGAATGGATCGGCTTCGCCGGAGCGCCTGCGGATTGAAGGTAATGCTCGCTCCAACTCCCACAATCCCTTCCTGCATTTCCCCCCTTCCCTCCCTGTTCGATTCCTCGCTCGAGATTCGTAGAGATTCAGGTGATTTGGCGGTGCGTCGACGTTCCCGCCGGCGCCGGAGTCCTGTGCGCTAGCCATTTTCGGTGGCACGGGGCAGTTTCGTGGACGCCATGATGGCGCCCTCGTCAGGGTGGTTATGCCTGTCCAGAGACACGCACTAGTTGGGCCTTGGGATTGGGCAGGTGTCTGCCGGTTTGTTAGTTGCGAATTGGTTCGAATTGGTGTTTGCAATCAGTTCGGGGGAGAACTTTGAGGTTGAATTTGAAGTCACTGTAGTTGCCATTGAACCCTAGATCTAGTTAGCTGTTTTTGAAACTGCATTATGAGGCAACCGTGGTAGTTTTGATTAGCTATCATGACTGTATGGCAACTACCTTCCTGAATGAATGCGATAATTGCCACAAACGTGCTCCCCCATGCGGCAACTAACTTACTGAAATGACTGTGATAGTTGCCACAATCAAGCTTTCCCATGCGGCAACCAAGTTATTGAATGACTGTGATAGTTGCCACACACACGCTCTTCCATGTGGCAACTAATTTGCTGAATTACTGTGATAGCAGCCACAAACATGTTGTTTCATTGTGGCAACTAATTTTCCTGAATGATTTGTGAATAGTTGCCACACAGTACGAATGGTAAAGTGTAGTAAATCGGTAGTCAGTGAAGTTTCAGTAACCAACTGCACTGAACGGCAACTAACATGCACATCAACCTTGCCTGTTGCCACATGGACAGTATATTCTTGTGGCAAATAGAATGTGTACACACTGTGTTTGTTGCCATACCGTAGACAGGACAATATGGCAAACTGGCTGCATAACATGGCAACCAATTTTGCACATCAAATTGTATCAGATGCCATACATATGCTTTCCATGTGGCAATTTTCTGTCCGACCACAACATGTCTGTTGCCATGTTACAGTCAGTACAATGTGGCAAAATCATTGTACTGCAGACGCAATTTTTGTGTTTTTGCCACATTGACTTGCGATATCTGAACACACTGTGGCATTTTTCAGGTTCTTTGATTAGATGTTTTTCATCGCTTTTTTGTATTACGTGTTGCATTTTTAACATGGCAATTCAACCCTAGCAAATTTTGCCGCTGAACAGATGGCATTTCATTGGTGTATTTTTAGGACAGGGTGTGAGCTGCCACATTTTAGTTTTTGTGATGTGGAGGATTTTGAGACTATCTATTGTACTATCTTTGGCTAACATGGCAACTTCAACATTTTGTTTTCAAGTGCATTTATGATATGTACACCCCTTTTTTTGGAAAATGCAACCAATGTGCTTACTTGCCACGTTTATGTTTTCGACAATCACAGGAGGGGTGCGTGTGTGTTCACTAGTTGACATTTTCTGTTAGGTGGCAACTGCTTACCTCTTTGCGTTTTCGTTTCCACTGTGACAATTTTGGTCTGTTCCTATCTCAGCAGAATGGCTCGTGGAGATCATCAAAATGATGACAATGATTTCATGGATCCACCACAGCATAATCGGGCAGCTGGATGGAGAAAAGAGGGTGATGAGGTAACTGTCCACACCCCCCTCTCCCCCCCCCCCACCTCCTACTGCTTATGTTTCTGGATGCCACCTCGAGCTTTGCAGTCATCTGTCATGAACTAAAATTTCATGACAGTGCAAAACATGGCAACAATTGATCCCTTTTTGTCTGTTTTTTGCAGAAGAAGAAACGTATTCGCAACAGAGCCTCCCAAGAACGACTGACTATGTTGACTGACAGATTTATTGACGATCAGAAAGGAGCTACCGCTGAGATGGGTATGCAGGCTCTGATGAACGTCCCGTGCACGAATCTTGTCAACCCTGTATGCGACTGGCTTGGTGAGATTTACGACCCCGCCTCCAGGGAGTTTGTGATTCCGGGATGTGGAAGACTACCATTGAACGAGGAATCCATGTTCTGCACTTCGGATATGCCTCGTGGACAGATGAAAGTCCCGTACGAGGTCAATAACGAGATCGAGCAAGCGTTGTTCCCCCGTTTGTTTCCTGGGTTGGGATCCATGCCGAACACATCTGTACTGGCAGATTCGCTGCAGGCAATGATGACCCACGGAGATGTTTTTAAGATGAAGCTACCCATGTATCTCATCTCAGCTGTTTTCGCGCAGACCACTTCTCTTCAACCAAGCAACAAATGCTTCCCCATCCTGGTGAATGGTCCATCCTTACTACTTTATTTTCCTACAATGTATTTGGATCCGATGTCATGTGTAAAGCTAGTCACTGCCAGTGCTTTTTGATGTTTTTTTTCATTTGAATTCTAATGCGGCAACTTGTTGCCCTGAAAATCTTGTGCGGTGCAGGCAAAACTGAAAGATGTGAAGAACATGAACTGGTGTAAGTTCATAGCCGACTTCCTGCACGATGCATTCTCAAGCAAGATGTACCAAAAGGGTTGTCGACTGCATTTAATGATATATTTTTACCAGTCTTATTTTGTGAACACTCTTTTTTAACACCCTTTCATTCATGCATGGCAACCTAATCATAACAAGATGGCAACTGCTATAATGACAATATGGCAACTGGCATAATGACAGTATGGCAATTTTCATCATATTATGATGGCAATTGCCATCATGACAGTATGGAAACTACCATTACACTATGATGGCAATTAGTACATACATATGGCACTTAGCACAGACATATTAGTACAATGACAATATGGCAACAGATATTTTCTCTCTTTTTAAAATTGTTGTACATCAGCTCATGTACGTCGACTGTCTTGATCTGTCCACCGTGGATTTCACTGGGACAGGAGGCCCGCCTCCTATGCACAAGTTTGTTGTTTGTGCGTGGACTATCAACACTGTCAAGGTTGTGCTTGCCGCAGACAGGGTAACTGATACCAAGTATGGAAAACTGCAGGTTAGTTCTGGTTTGTTTCTCCACATGGCATGCTTACAAATTTGACATGAGGCAACCGTCTGTGGTTCATAAGAGATGACTACCTCTGTTATCCATGGCTTTCTGCGTATTGTATTCATGTCTCACTCCACACGGCAACTCTATCATTTGTGTGAAACTTACATTCTCTCTCTTACATCCTAGCTGTTTTTTCTGTTTTTTCCAGTTGATGGCCAAGCATGCTATAGACTACAGCGTGTTTGAGGCGCCTCAAAACTTTGGAAAGTGGATGGACGTGCACTCAGCTTCGTCTTGCCCGACTAAGGTAATCAAAAGATCCACATCTATTTGTTGCCTTGGATTATTTTTGATGTCGCGCAAGTGACTGTATTATGGGGTGGTTATTTCTCCTTCTTTGTTTCGTGCACATGCGAGGGCACCTGTTGAGCATCTAATTGGGCAGTTTGCATCCGGAATGATCGGCTTGCTCGAGAAGTTGGTTGAGGGGTGGACGTCTCTTAGTGGCTCTGACAGTGACGCGGTTGCGAGGCAGTTCACTTTGTTTGTCCCAGAACGGACACATCGGTCAACTGGTTGCCGTGGCCGGTATGACGACAACAATTCCCAAGAGCTTGCTGACACACAAGATGAACTAGATGGAGAGGCTGGTCTGAGCAAGGATGACGACGATGACATGGAGAACGCGGAAGAGGAAATCGATGATGATGAACATGCTGAAGTTCGTGCAGGTGCTAACAAGGGGAAGGATGCACCATATGTCCCCCCACCGGAGAAAGTCAAAGAACATACGGCTGCGAGAGGCGAGGGGGTGTTGCCATCAAAGAGGGGGAGGGCTCCAGAGGATGTTGGGCAGGGTTCTCCTGGCAAGAGGTCTAGGGCCGATCCCTTAGCTGCCAGGAGGAGGTTCGACTTTAAATTTAGTTTTTTGCTTTTGTCTATGTTTTTTGGAACAGAATGATCCCTTTTTGCAAATGATTTCACTAAGCGCGGCAACGAGTTTGCTGTCTGATAATTGCCACCCTTTTTTTCCTCCACATTACACATGTAGTGAGGCGGCAGCTGGTGGACGAGCAGTTACGAAGAAACAGGCACCAACGCCAACCCGTGCTTCTGCTCGGTTGAACAAAGGTGCCCCCATTGCTGGTGATATCCCTTCCACCAGGTCTTCCCCTCGTACGACAACGTCCAACACCGGGGATCCTGTCGTGTTGCCAGACCTGAGAAAGCCAGTCAGGAAGTAGGTTTTCCACGTGCTTTCATTGACATAGTGCTATATTTTTTGATTTTTCAATGCATCTGTTTAGCTTGTCACATGGGCTTCTGTCATCATCCCCATATGGCGACTGCTGTTTTTTCAAAATGATTTCCCTTCCCTTTTATGAGTGCATGGCAACTCCTACTTGTTTTTACATGGCAACTGCATCTAGGCCAAATGGCGACTCTTACTGTACCCTACATGGCAACTGCCATCTTTTCCCATTGTCTTGTGAGCTCATTCCATAACTAGTTTTAAATTGCATTACTAGCAGATCAGACATTTTTAGCATTCTTTCAAGTTGGCCAACATGGCAACTATTGATGGATTTGCATGGCAACCACTAACTATGCCACATGGCAACTCATATTCCCCTCACATGGCAACTACAAGCTTTTCCACTCATTTTTCACTTTTTTTTAGATTTGAAACATGGCAAATATTCTTTGTTCATTTTTTAATACCTTTTTTCATGTGCTTTCATTTTTGTAGGGTGAAGAAGACTTCTACACGTGGGGCCAAGCATATCAGCAGGGACCCACTCGAACGCCTTCATTCAAAGTTGTCAACAGGGGGCAACTCAGATGTCCATGAGGCCCCAGGCGACAAAACTGCGGCTGCACCGTCAACCGTTCCCACTAACTCTGACGCAAGTGGCCGACCATCTCCGCCTGCTGCAGATGTGCATGCTAGAACAACAGACATCTGTACATCGGGGAGTGACAAGTCGGTATCTGCCAGGACCGCTGAAATATTGCCCACTCTGCTGGCAATGAAGGATGCTCCTGTGAGCCACGCCACCCCATCAGGAAGTGTTAAAGTGGATGCCCCCGAGACCAACCTAAGCAAGGAAGATTCCCGCTCATCTGACACTGATTCCAAGCGCGTGTGTGGTGGCACTCATGTGCCCACGACAGAAGTTGCTAAGGCGACAGTTCATAATGATATGCCATCTGCAGGTGAGAGTCTTGGCACAACAGCTCCAGCTCCTGGCGGTGCCGATGTTGCTCAGGCCACTGTTCCGCGTGCTGGTCTTCCACCTCGGCATCGTAGCCCCCGCAAGCAATCAACAATCGTATCCAACGCACCAGCTGCAGCTAGGAGCAGCAGAGATGAGTCTGGTTACATCCCTGCGTCCACACTGTTCCCGCCAACCGCCAAAAGCAATGTTATGGAGAAACCAGAAGACCAAAGTACAACTGATGCAGGTGCCAAGCCGGGCATGAGTGATGAAGGTGAACGTCCGGAGCAGACTATGCCTTTACCCACAGTGGAAATCCCCAGCTTAAATCTACGCACTTCCAAACTCCCAATCAACATCGGTGTCCCCTACAGCCCCAACAAGAGGATTGTCAACAAATCTACGCCCGTCACCACTGACAGCACACCCCGCCCTATTGGCAAGCCTGATGATTCTGCAGCGGCTATTCCAGAAGACATGTTTGTTGATCTTTCACCGTTGGATTCTGCCCCGCAAATTGTTCGCGGTCCGGCCAGTAGGCATGAGAGGCACCCAATGGCCTTCACCCCACCGAGCTTCAGCCTTGGCGTCAGTCAAGATCAACCAGTGGCTCAAGATCCTATGCCAGTTGCCTTTGCTTTTCCTAGAGGCGTGCCCGCAATGATGGCGCAGCCAATGGTTGAGGGCAGGAAGGCTGTCAAATTCGTAGAGCCGGTCGTCCAAGGTACATTTATCATGTGATTTTGTCATTTTGTTGTATACATCTTTGGAGTTTGACTTTTGTCCCAATCATTTGTTATGGCAACTGATATGTGATGACATGGCAATTGGGTTTGATGCACCTTGTCACCTACTTTTTTTTGCTGCCATGCTGCATTTTTTCATTGGGCAACCACATGGCAACTGTAGTTGTTGTCACATGGCAAATACAGTGCAATATACATGGCAACTGCATTTGCCGCACCATGTCACCTGCATTTGTTGTGTCCATGCTGCATTTTTTCCATACGGCAAGCAGACGGCAAGTGGAGTTGACACAACATGGCAACTGTAGTTGTTGTGACATGGCAACTACAGTGCAAACTACGTGGCAACTGTAGTTGCTGCGGCATGGCATCTGTAGTGGCACCACACATGGCAACTCCCCACTTTCTGTACCTACATTTCACACCATGCACCCTATCTTTCTCACAATCCATCTGTTTTTGATTTCTAGGTATCCTAATCCACTTTTTTTATCCTTGCAGCCACCGCTGAGGAGATTTCACCATCACTTGATGAAGCTTACTGCAGGATCGAGGAGGCAGCATTGCAGAGGAGGTCCTCACGAGGGCAGGGGCAATCAAGTTCCAACGTGCCTGCAAATACGGTATCTGAGGATACAATTAGGAGTGCCACCCCTGGTTCTATGAGGCAGCAGAGGGTAGTTCACCCACCTCCCGCGGAAGACTACGAGCCCGAATTCAGGGCCAGAAAAGAACAGAACCAGCTGTACGATATTGTCAAGCGGTTTGGAAATGCGAGGTCCAGCAGCAAGCACATGAAGGAGCTAAAAGCGTAAATGACCACACCACATAATCTCTTGTTCTGCTTTGCTCTGTTTTTATCATTCATCTTTCTTCGTACTTTTTATACATGATCCGCTTACATTTTAGTTCTTTTTTACTATTTTACTTAGTAGGCATGATTCGTTCGTGTTACATCATTTTCGTACAGCTCATGTTTGGACAGAACCAAGGTCATTTAATGCGGAGCGACGTACGTCGACCTGGGTGATCTTGCTGAGTCCGTGACGCCAAATGGCAAAATGTCGACGAATGTAGCTGCATGTGGGATTGACTACATCAATAATCATGTGGATATGTCTCCCGACAAAACAATCATGCATTACAGTGTCACCTGCAAAATATGGGATGGTGACTTCAACCACAAAATCCTGAGGAAGAATTTCACCCAACACGGTGAATCCAAGCTCACACTGAAGAAATATGTGAGTTCTCCCCCTGGTTGCACTTTTTTTCCACATGGTTTTTTGCCATCATTTGCACCCTGTTTAGGTGGCAGATGTTTCATGTGGCATCAGCTGCCCATGCAAACTAACTTTTTGATTTTTTCCATCCCGTACAAACTATGTGGCAACTTCAAAGTAAAATACACGGCAAATTTTGTTCATACATGGACGGCAACTTTCTTTGAACTACACCAACCATAACTAAAACATTCTACATGATTCTACATTTTTGTCCCCTGATGTTCTTCATGTGAACTCTGCTTCTCATTTTCCATCACTTTTACATGCAGGTCATGTTCCCCATGTACCAGCAGCTTGCACCACACGACCCACACGACAAGTCTGGTCACCACTATGCGATCTGTCTTGACCTGAAGAACCAACGCTTTGAGGTGCTTGATTCAATGCGTTCGGAAGCTGATGCAGACCTCACTTCGCATGCTGAATTCTTCGTCAACAACGTCAAAGAGACATGGAACCGTCACTACGAACACTCAAAGGTCCAGATCAGACATTTCCCGATTGAGTACGTGGCGACCACGAATCAAGGGAATACGTAATTTCCTACCCCCCCCTTCCTTCATGTGCCATTTACATCAATCCCACCCCTCTATTGTGTTGTTACATCTGAATTGAAGTTTATCACTGCCATGTCTGTCCTCTTTTTGCGAGTTCACCTGACTCTTTTTCCTGTACAGGACGGACTGTGGCTTTCACGCATTGGAATACTTTGCAAAGTGGGAAGGTAGACTTGTCCCCGCTGTCACAGCTGCAATGGTCGTTGAGCTCCGGAAAATCTACACATGGAATTGGTTGACGAACGAAAATTTCAACAAGCGGTCCGGAGCACGCGAGTTCGTGGAGGAAGCTGTCAAGAAAGTCATCAAGAAGTACAAGTGATCACGTGGAGTTACACACAGGACTCATACCTTACATTCTGTTGCCGAGGAATGTAAGGTACTATCTCTTTTGTTTCTTTGTCAAAAACTATGTTCGTGTGCTATGTTATGACAACTACCCCGTGTAGCCTACTATGTAGTGGTAGTTTGTGAGCGACATTTGAATAGGTTTTGTAATATATGTGTGGATGTGAACCTTTTTTAGGCGTGATAGCAGATATGTTTTTATGTTTATCATTACTAATATGGTTTCATCGTTTGTAGCACCAGTTTTGCTGTTTCGAATGCGTCCACGATGTTTTAGAACATGGCAAATGTAGTTCATCAGACATGGTTAGTGAAAGTCATTGTCGTTTTTCATTTGGCTGTTTTGCTTCTTATTTTTCATCGCTAATCGTACCGGCTAGCATGGTAGGTTGATCATGTAGCCCCAACCTTTCATGCGGTTGATGCACGTTACGCTTTTTTTCAACTTGTTTCCCATGCATTGCACACAACACACTATGTGTTACTAAACCGCGTTGAATTATCATGGAAATATATGTGATGCTGAGTCATTACAAATACCATGTCATATTTTTCAATACAGCTAACATGGCAGATTCAGTACAAACAACATAGCAGATCCAGTACAATTAACATGGCAGATCCAGTACAACTAACATGGCAAATTTGGTATAAAATAGCATGGTGAATTTAGTATAAAATAGCATGGCAAATTTAGTATAAGATAGCATGGCAAATTTAGTATAAGATAGCATGGAAGATTAAGTATCCACAACATGGCAACTATATTTATCCATTCAATGTATTCTCCTTCAACTTCTGACGCCCCTCAGGAGTCATTCTCCCAATTTAGTACAGACAACATGGCATATTTTTACACTACATGCTATTTTATACCACATTTACAAATATCATGACATATTTTCAGTACAGCTAACATGGTAGATTCAGTACAAACAAGACGGCAGATCCAGTACAATTAACATGGCAGATCCAGTACAACTAACATGGCAAATTTAGTACAACTAACATGGCAAATTTAGTATAAAATAGCATGGCAAATTTAGTATAAAATAGCAAGGCAAATTTAGTATAAAATAGTACGGCAACTACATTTATCCATTCAATGTACTCTCCTTCAACTTCTGACGCCCCTCAAATGTCATTCTCCCAATATAAAAAAAATCACAACATATAGGGGTACAAAACGAAGTGTCCACAAGGACCACGTCACAGAGCCACAATTTTTGCTTATGGATTGCCCGTCCCTTTCTTCGTTTTCTTGTGTTTTGCTTGAATCTCCAATCCTGATTTGTACCTTATCTTTCTTGGACGACCTTTTGTGATGGAACGGGGTGGGTTCGTGACCTGGGTTTGTGTGCTTGCTGTTCCAGATCCTATCTCCGAGTTTTCAGATGATGGTCCCGTGGACGAAGGCACACTTGATGTGCGGGGGAACCTATGTAAGGCTTCCTCAGCTTTCCTCTTCTTGATCTCATCAAGCTCTCTTTTCAGGGCCTTCCTATGTTTTTCTGCGACTCTCACTGTCTCATCACTCTTGCATGCTTCATCAATTAGCTCAGCATAATTCTTTGTCAACACAACGTGCCTCACGGCTTCCATGGTTGACTCCGGTCTCTTGTCATGCACAGCCAGAACTGCGTTTGTTGTCTGCGGCGCCAACGCGTCGTCAGCGTCCCAAGTCCATCGCCACCTTATGAAATGGCGGGGCATCCGTGTCACAGCGTTCATGTCCATTACTTTTAGTATGTGACAGCACACAATGCCGTCCCGTTCAAACTTGCAGCATTGGCAGTAGTATTCGCCTTGGCCTATTGAGGCTTTCACGAAGTAGTTCCTTCCTTTGTCCGGGTCTTCAGGTTCTGAATCCGACATGCCCAAAATAGAACACACCTTGAACGTATATTCGTCAACCTGGAAAGCCGTGAACATGCTAGCACGCTTTATTTCTTCCTGGAATCTGTAAGTTTTGTGTGTTTTCTGTTACACATGGCAACTGTAGTACATAACACATGGCAACTTTAGTACATAACACATGGCAACTGTAGTACATTAGACATGGAAACTGCAGTACATTATACATGGCAAATGTAGTACATTAGTCATGGCAACTGCATTGCACTTTCAACTGGCCATTGTCATTTCCATACAAACATCCCAAATAGAAGCACAGTCCTTAAAACATGGCTACTACATTTATTAAACATGGCAACCTCAGTTGAGCAAATATGGCATTTTTGCATTTTCAGGAAACATGTCAACTTGCATTTCAGAAAAACATGGCAAATGCAGTTCGGTAAACATGGCAATTACACAAAATTTTCATTTTGGCATTGGCATTTTGCATACAACATGCCTAGTGGAAGTACAGTGCATTAAACATGGCAATTGCATTTCATTGAACATGGCAGGTGCATTCCATTTGAAGATGCCAACTGCAGCTGAGAAAGCATGGCAAAAACAGTGGTTCACTAAACATGGCAACTGCAGTTGAGTAATCATGTCAAGCATTAGTTCATTAAACATGGCATCCTTAGATCATGGCAACTGCATTGCATTCTACATGGCCCCTACTGCCTTCATTCTTGTGCAAATAAGACTGTAACGCAACTGACTTACTTGTTAAAGATCTTGTTTGTGTATATCTTGCTCATTTGCCTCTCCATCGGTAAATGCGTTAGCAATTTTGGCTACTTTAGTGCGGTGGTCGCTTCTTGCTGTAGCTCAGATCCCAGAATTTTTTGTTGCAAAGTCATGTATTGCTTGGCAAACTGTAGCAATGAGTTGCCAGGGCTCACGTACCGCTTCAAAACAGCATTGAACCCCTCGCTGCGCTGCGTAGTCTGCAGAAAGGGGAAGAAGCACTGCATGAAGTAGGCCGGCACCCAGTACATTCGCTTCTCCCACAGGCTAGCAAGCGTCTCGTTGTCTTAGACTTGATATGTTTCAATCATGGCCATCCAGCTCCGTTCAAACTCCTCCTCCTCCGTGACTCATTATTTCCCGCGTCTCATTTTTTGCCACCGTACTATCAATCACTGCATGAACAAGAACGCATCACGAATCCACAAAAAATGTATCATTGTGATGCTTGCATGTAGAAGTTAACACATCAGTGTTATCACATTTCCAATGCGTAGGTAACCAGCATATCATGGCTAGTAGGACATGTACATCCACTATCTTTTTCTAAAATATGAGTGTCAGCTAACCGTTCGATTCGATGGCATCAGCCACTACGTAGGATGGCAAGCTATAAGCTGACATGGTGGCAGTTGACAACAATGATAGGTGGCAACTGACGTTAGACACTAGTGGCAATTATTTTTGACACCCTGTATTATTCCAAATTTCTCAAATTTCTCTATGTTTTTATGGATTCCTACACATCCATCCATTTACCAACTTCGTGCATCAATCTACAAAGAACTTACGGTTATCTCTAACACAGTACATGGCAGATCTAGTGTGCTCTGCTTGGCAACTGCGAAGACACACAACCCACGTAGGATGGATCTAGTTGCCAACCTCGTCGGTAATTTTTGTACTTTGCGCCAGGTAGAAGGATGAGAAGCAGTAGTTAGATCGGGAGATTACCTGTTTTTTAGCTGCTCTTTTTTGGAGGGCGTTGTTGGATTGGGGGTGGGGGGAGGGGGTGGGGGTGTGGTTTCAGGTGGGAATGCCCTACGGATCTGATCTGGTTGCCATGGCAACCAGAGAAGGCGGCGATGGAGGTAGGGGATCGGGAGGTGGGAGAATATGGGCGGCAGTCGGGATTCGGGAGGTGGGAGAAGAGGCCGGGACGGCTGGATCGTGCGGGCTGCTGGGTGCTCTGACCCGCACGTCCGGGCGGGGTTGCCACACACCAGACGTGTGGGCCGTGCCGTTTTGTGCGCGGACGTGATCGTGCGGGCTGGTTGCTGTCCATGCCGCACGAGGCGTGCGGCACAACCCCCCACACACCGGACGTGTAACAGTTATCCGGGCCCTTAATTAATAATCTCTGTTGTTTCTGTAGCTGCTCAATTTGTCTGTACTGAGTGGAACCCATCGTAAGCATGATTCCCTCCAATAATTCCGATCAGAAATAAACAAATGAAGTACTTTAATATTATTTATTGGAGACCAGTCAAAATATTAAGCTTGGATGTAGCTTTTGATCTCATCGGTTTAATTTACTAGATAGTGGACAAGTGGAGTCCATCTGATCAGGAAAACAACCATTGGAGAGCTTGGACCAAGAAGATGGAAATGGAGGCTTCCGTCTTGGCAGCTCTTGCGTCAGTAATCGTTGCTTTCATCTTGTTGGTATTGCCACACCTGAGAAAGCAGAGCTCATCTCAAGACGATCAGCGCCGCCAGCTGCCTCCGGGATCCTTCGGCCTTCCCGTCGTCGGCCAGACGGTCGGCCTACTGCGCGCCCTCCGCGCCAACACCGGCGAGGCATGGCTCCGGCGCTGGGCCTCCGAGTACGGCCCCATCTCAAAGCTCTCCCTCTTCGGCCTCCCCACGGCCTTCCTCGTCGGCCCCGCCGCCAACAAGTTCCTCTTCGCCAGCACCGCGCTCACCGCCAAGAGCTCCACCTCCTTCAACAGTATGGTCGGCAGGCGCAACATCCGGGAGCTGGTCGGCGACGACCACCGCCGCGTAAGGGCCATGATGGTCCAGTTCCTCAAGCTGGACATCGTCAGGAGCTACGTCGCCAGCATGGACGACGAGGTCCGGCACCACCTCCGCGCCCACTGGGACGGCCGCACGACCGTCGCGGTGATGCCGTCGATGAAGTCGCTCACCTTCGGCATCATGTGCACCGTCATCTTTCGGGCTCGGGCGAGCTGACCACGCCGCCGTGAGGCGGGAGCTCTCGGCGGAGTTCCAGCAGCTGGTGAGGGGCATCTGGGCGATCCCGGTGAACCTGCCTTTCACCTCCTTCGGCAAGTGCCTCGCCGGCGGCGAACCGTCGCGGCAATCATCAAGGAGAAGCGCGCCAAGCTGGAGAGCGGGCATAGTTCGCCGTCCGACGACCTCATGACCCACATGCTCGCGGAGGGGCTGGCCGACGAGGAGATCATCGACAACGTCATGTTCATGATGGTAGCGGCGCACGACACCACCGCCAGCCTCTTCACCTTCCTCCTCCGGCACCTCGATGGCAACCGGGACGCCTACGGCAGAGTCGTGGCAGAGCAACAAGAGGTCGCCAGGAGCAAGGCTCCGGGTGAAGCTCTGTCATGGGACGACCTCGCCAAGATGAAGTACACATGGTCGGCGGCGATGGAGACCCTCCGCCTGGTACCTCCCGTGTTCTCCATGCTCAAGAGGGCGGTCGAAGACGTGGAGTTTGATGGCCACCTCATCCCCAAGGGATGGCAGGTGCTGGGGGCGATGAACCTGACGCAGCAGGACCCGGCCATCTTCCCTGAGCCAAGCAGATTCGAGCCGGCGAGGTTCGAGAGCCCGATACCACCCTACAGCTTCGTGGCGTTCGGCGGCGGCGCGCGCATGTGCCCGGGCAACGAGTTCACTAGGGTGGAGACGCTGGTGGCCATGCACTACATCGTCACCAGGTTCGAGTGGAAGCTCGACGAAGGCTGCGACGGCAGCTTCTCCAGGTACCCGATGCCGTCCCCTGCTCGGGGGCTCCTCATCGACATCGAGCCAATAGACACAACCACCACAGGTGCAGCAGGCATCAGCAAATGATTTCGAAGAATTTAGTAGCCTGATCCGAATAATGCATCCACCATTCAGCTGTATGATTGCAAATGAAATGTAGTACGATTATAAACACTATTGCAATCATGCCCAAGTATTTCTCACATTCTTGAAAGGAAATTTGGCAACGCGCAGGACATCATCTACTCCAAACCAGTTACACTTACAAATATGACTTTTGAGGCCCTCTACAATAAACACATAATTCAAGAGACTGGTAACATTTTAGAAATATTAAGCTCCAGTCGGCATAACCAGCAACACTCCGATGGTAAACATGGCAAGTGCAATCACAAAACGACTCGGATAAACATCAGGGAATCCACTAGGATTTTCTCCTCTACTAGCGCAAAGCTCTCAACCAAATTCCACCAGAAACACAACAAGCAGAAGACAGAAAATTCACAGTTACAGGGCCCCTGGACTGCACATTGCATGATCCATCGACAACACTTCGATGCTTTTGGAAAACACACAGCTCGAACACCAGCATTCAGCTCGCACCAGTCATGTAAAATTTTGGGCACTTCCAAGTTCATCCATTATTCTAAGCATAACATCATACATAAGCACAAAAACCTCTAGTTAATAGGGTGATATTGCGCCGATACTCGCTTAGGTGGAAGCTTCCGAAGGATGAAAAGGACCAGCGCGGAAGGCAGTATCTCTGTCAACTGCACGGTAATAGGGGAGTGTGTGTATAAGACAGCAAGTAATTCTACAAAAATACCATCGATACCATGGTAATGACTTTTCGATGTTACTTACCATATAATAGAAGAAATCTAGGATTGGATGATCTAAAACCTCCAAAGAAACATCAGCATCAAATGCAGATACTGCCACCTACGATCAAGTAAGAAGGGAGCAAGGGAGGAACTTAGAAGTAAATAAACCAACAGAAAGACACAAGTATATACACGTGCACACGGTCGTGTGCACTGTCCTGGAAGATCTGTAGCCCATAGACCTAGTGGGTTTATCACAACAGTGCACAGCAACATCAGGTGCAGTAAACATTAGGTTAATACGTTTGGTGGCTTCACATTCATATGAAACTGTCCACACAGGTCTACATCAGAGTTCTTCTTTACGCCCAACCAAAAAGGAATTAAGCATGATTCTTGAACTCCTAACAGTGAGTCACGAAAAAAAAACAGTGAGTCATGAAGAACCAAATACTCACCACGATGCATCTTATCAGGAAACAGGTGCAGCAGATTGTCGTCACAGTCCCAACCTGACAATTTTCAGCATTACAATAAAATTTTGGAGGCCAAGACAGAAATTGACAGTTATTATTTTTGGACTGATGGATCTTCAGTTCAGTTATTATTGAGAAAAAGGATAAACAACAAAAAAATAGAACATTTGCCAGACAAACTAAACATATTAAGACAAAATGAGAAGACGACACAACATTTTTGCTAGTCAATAAATTCCGAGCACTGAGTTACAGATAATACAAAAGACTTCCTGTTCAATGTGTGACAATTACCAGTATTTCATGTTAAAACTAATCATTGTCATGGCAAAGCTATATGAAATGACAGATCCTAACAGAATATGTCGGTATTTTGTTCTTGACAACATGCTATACATGTCCACCTGAACAGGAAATGTGTACAAATCCATTTATTGAAGGGTGTAATCACCTCATAAAGCTTCTTTTTTCGCCCCTTCGATTCAATGGGGAAACGTCTCAGCAAGACAAACAACCTATAGAAAAGAAAGAGCACAGCTTACAGATACAGCGCACACACAGCGATACAATACAAAGAAAAAGCATTGGACTTGCCTTCCACCATATACTGCGAAACCAAGAAGGGCCACAGCGGAGACAGATACGATGAAGATTTTGCTCACCAGCTCAACCAACGCATTGTCGTTTATTCCAAGGTACACCCAAATACAGATCTGTCCAGATTTCCGGTCGGACATAGCAACCATGAGCATGGTTTTCTCTTATAGGAACAATAAAGTGATATGACCGTGCGATGATGAGAAATAACACACCTGAATTGCATATACGATGCTATTAACGGCTAGGTATATAATTCTCAACTTATCGGTGGGGAGACTCCTAGCCTGCAAAACTCAGAACAAAAATCTCGCATAATTCCTTGAATAAATACAACTACTCCCTTCGTTCTGATTTACTCGTCGTGGTTTTAGTTCAAATCGGAACGGAGGGAGTAGATGATAAGAACATGAAGAGTATATAACAAGATTGGTAGGAACTACCTGATGGTATATTTCTGCCCAGAAAAGAACAAGTAAGGTGTAGGCCGAGAAGAACAACAAGCCGGGGAGGTCTAGTAACACCAACTTATAAACCTGGCCAAGCCAATTATTAATTAGCAAAAAAAAAGGCTCGACACCAGTGCTAAAGTAAAGTGGTAGTGACCAAATTGTGGCTCTTACTTTTGTTTGGAGGAGGAAGACATAAGCATGGAATCCGAATACGACGGCACGAACTGCGGCAAGGTGTTTGTTGGTAGGTTAGCACAGACGTGACACATGCGGGTTAGTTGCAAATGAAGGGTGAAATCAAAAGAAGGAATCAGTATTGGGAGATCCACCCCACATTTAATTAACATTGATTACATTGCCCCTATTTCCGCCAACATTTATTTTACATTACCCCCATTGACGACGAAGTTCATGAGGTGGAACACCTTCTGCGTGGTCCAGCCGAACTCGGGCACTCTGCGCTGGATCCTCACCAGCTGAATCTGCAGGCGGACAGCATAAAACGGCCTCAAAATCGAACTCGGCGGCGGCATCCCCTCGATGCGTTGTGAGATTGATGGAGGAAAGATCCGATTTCAATCGGCAGCTCGGTTCGGATCAGTAATGAGCCGAAGCAAGCATTGGGCTTGGAGGGAGAACGAATCAAGGTAGCATTCCCGTGGAGGCGAGGGGGTGGACTGACCAGCGCGACGGCGGAGACGAGGGCGTAGGCGGCGGTGAGGGAGAAGAAGGCGCCGTCCTGCCACGCTGGCGACTCGTTGACCTCCTCCCACCATCCCCGGAGCGCCGCGTTGCCCGCGGCGACGAGGGCCGCGGAGGAGGAGGAGGAGGAGACCAGCTCCCTCATCTTTCCCTCAGCTTGACGCTCTTGGCGTTCTCACACTTTCTGTGGGGGGAGACGGAGAGAGAGAGAGAGGAGAAGCACAAAAGAAATTGGAGAGAGGGAGGGAAGAACGTGGGTCCGCATGACAGCGTGAGGGGTCAGGATTGGTATATTTTATGGCTTGGGCGGTGGTGGGGCCGTCGGATTTTGGGCGTGTGCGTTTTATCGGGGGTGAGGTGGGGCCCAGTGAACAGTGCCACGGGAGTCTTCGCCGTTAGCCCATTGCTGGGTTAGCTAGAGAGGACAGGTGGGCTCCACGTGGCGACTTGGAGCACCGGCTACTTCCATTCTCAGTGGGGCCCGACTGTCAGTGGAACGGACATTATTAAGTCATGGACTGCTGCTCGTGACCGTGACGTTGATGACGAGATGGATGAGGAATTGCGCGGTTGGATTGGGGACATGAGTTGTGAACTGGTAAAAAGGTCCGTGCTTTGCCAACGGGAGAAAAAAAATTACACACTTTTAATTTATAAAAAATGATCTATAATTTAAGATTGTAGCTACGGTCCAAACAAAGATGGCCTTAACCTAAAAAACGTGGTTTAAGATTCTATAAGTGTTCTATTTCAACACGGCTTGCATCTAGATTTAATCTATACAAAGAAACGGGCAAGTGATGCATTTATTCATGTCATGTTTGGAATGGGGTGTTGTTACGGGCGAGTAAAGAAAAATGACAAAAATAAACGATGACACATTAGCACACTACGGGGACATGCGTGCATCAATGCCAGTTTTCAGTTTAAAAACGCCAACTTAGGATAACTCTTGAACACTTTTTTCCACATGCATGTTTCTTAAATACATGAAGAGTTGTTAGAAAGATATAGGATTTTTAATCATAAAAATAAAAAATTATTTAGAAAAGAACATTTTTATATGGTCTCTGGTGGACTGCGCCCTATTTCATCACTATTTCTTGCCATACATGCCAGAGGTATTGGTTCCTGTTTCATCACTATTTATATCTTACCAAATTTGTCTTTTATTTTATTTGTTTTATGTATGCCTCTTTTTTACTTTTTTTATGCATGTCATCTCTTTCTTCTTCTTATATATTGGAGAATAGCGCAACATCTTGTATTTATCAGATCTCCTCTGCATTTTCTCTTTTATCTTTTTATAGCGGACATCCCATTTTTATTGGGTCCTTTTTTTATTTCTTGTCATGCATGTCCTTATTTATTGGGTGTCCCTAACAAATTTATCTTCAATTTCATGTCCAATCCTGATTTTGCTGATGTGTTCATCCCCAATCTGAATCAGTACCGATCTGGGAAAAAACGGATAATGCATTGTTGATTAACATTGCAGCATACATAGTATTTTTAGAATTGTTAACAAGTAAAATAACATTATATTCGTATTCTATTTTTCTAATCAAATTCCATATATAACATGTTAAGTTTGGAGTTACGGTTTAAAAGATATGAGTATTTAAAAAAAATTGATATGTACTGCAGGTTTAATGTCAGAAACATTACGGATTTTTTTATAAAATAACAAAACAGACTAAGAATACCTATTTTTTTATTAGTAGGTATAGATATGTGATGATGTAGTGATGTCCGAGTCTGAAAGGGAATAGATTTTGTGTTTGTAACCATGAGTTTGCATTAATTTAGGGAATTACAAGTTGAGCCCTTTAGGTGAGATCATAGGATCAACCTCAAAAACTCGTCTTTCTTTATCTCTAATAATAAAAGGAGAAGACTTTCATAGTTCTTCATATGTTTATTAGTAATAATAAATGAAATATAATAATAACTATTCATAAAACAATTTGTTTCGTTTGTGGTGCGGCAGTGGCTGGTAGCACAATACGGCTGGCAGCTCGGGAGCACGAGCACAACGGCGGTTAGGCATCACTTGGCAACACCTCCTCGCGCCGCGCAGCCCCAAGCCACCACCACCATCGTGGCCTCCCATCGATCCGATCCTCCCCATCGGCAGCGAGGAATGGCCGAATTCACACGAGCTGCAATGGCGTGTGGTCTTTCGGCATCTGGAATGGTCAGGCAACACCTGGGGCGTGCTTGGTTTCTATGCTCCTGGTCGTCGTGCTCGTCATGCTGAGAGCCCTCCTCCACGCTCTCAAGCCTCTCTTCCCTGGATCTCGCGCGCATAGGCATTGCGTGCTCCTATCTTGGCCATCGTTGGAGCTCTCCTCCACGCCCTCGTGGGGCAGCCATGCTGCTCTGATTCCGAACTCCCCACATCGCTGCATGGCTTATGCCAGGTCCAAGATGGACAAGCAGGACGCCGGAGTCAGCCACAATGCACCCCTCTGTGTGTGTACGTTAACTGTAGTGTTTGGGTGGCTTGCTTTCTCGGTGCTGCTCAGTTGTTGTATGCGGGGGCATATTGTTGTTGCAATCTTGATTTTCTTCATAGATGCAACTAACTAATTATATTCATTTTCAGGTACGCAGATTATTTGCAGGAGTACACTGAGAAATATAAGGTGATGTAGGGCGGAACCCTAAGTGGTCGATCTTTCACGTTTGGAGGGATCCTATAGGGAATCACGAAGAACACGCGGAAGAACTCGAGGGAAGAAACACGGGGAGAACAAGAGAAAACGCTAAACTGACATAGAATCAATCACACGAGTGCTAGATCACTGACAATATAGAGTAACATATGATCCACAATCAACAAAGGTAAGGATATAAAGGAACCGTTCTTCTCCTTACGGAGGCCTTGATGGTCTTCCCTAGAAAGGGGTCTTGAATCCGCTTGGGGATCTTCTCCGAAGAGGTCCTGAGCTCCGAGGAGAAGTAGCCAAGTGGATGAGCAAGGCTCTCACACAAAATATGAGCTAAACCTATGCTAAACCTAATACGAAGCTAGGAGACGAGTATATATAGTGCTAAGCCACGAAGGGGTAAGTGCACTGCGCGCAGGCAGGCCGGTAGTACCGGTCATGGGGCCGGTAGTACCGCTGAGAGCTCATGAGGGGCGGTAGTTCCGACCGAGGAAGGCGGTACTACCGCTGGGAGGTCAGGCACTGGCTTCTGGAGGTGGGCGTCGAAGGAGCCAGTGGTTGTACCGGAGGCCGGGGCGGTTGTTCCGTTCTTTGGGCAGAAACCGGTAGAACCGGTGCTGTACCGGCCTTGCACCGCTTGATCACAGAATGGTGGCCGGTTGTTGGGCAGTGGCTGGCCGGTTGTTCCGCTCAGGCGGTGGTTGGGCGGTTGTACCGGTCCTTCCAAGCTGGGTTGAATGCCTCCTTGATCTTGATGTCCATCCTGCACCACTCCTTCTCCTTGGCTGCTTACATGGTACCTGAGCACACAAAGTGTCTCTGTTTGAGGTAGTAGCCATGTCTCAAATGGGTCAAAGGGAAGTTCAACAAGGAGAGAGTTAACCTCGGATTGGATGGCACGTGCTCGGGCTCTTGTCATGGGTCCTCTTGGAGCAAGTGTGGTCGAAGTAGAGTCCATGGGGATGATGGAAGGATGCTCCGCATCATCTCCCCTCCCTTGGGAAAGATCCAACCTCGGATCAAAATCTTCATCACCATGGAAAGGGTTGTCGTGGACGGACTTGTAGTTGGACGAAGTTGAAGACATGGCGCAATCCAAGTAGTCCAAGGTGTCGCCGGAATGATAGACATGCAAAAAGAGCAAACACAAGCAACACTCGGAAATACAATGGTTAGCGCACACAAAGTGTCCATCATGTAAGAATGAGTCCGTGCAGCAAGATTGGTCGTGACAAAACGCATGAAGCTTATCAAGTTGATCTAGAATGAGATGCAAAGCATTCATGGGAGGAAAAGCAATCATTATGTGCACAAATGTGTTATGAATATGAGCAATGCAACCACGATGCAAAATGATGTCATAATGGGATGGTTGATCAAATGCATGAACGTGGCAATGGATGCTCAACATGTGGATATTATCATGCAATTGATGGTCGACAATATGGTCATGATGTATGAATATGCCATCAAGGTAGATCACAACAAATTTGCTAAGGAAATGCACAAGCTCAAATATCATGGATGAAGTGGGAATACAAGATGCAACAAGGCAATCATAATGTGAGTCAATCCATGCATAGGGTGCAAACTTGTGGTGAGTATGATAAGTCCATCGAGCATGACATGTATGAGCACAATCAACAAATATGGAGGTGTTGGTGTACCGAAGCTCGATGTCGAGGCATGAGTGGAGTTTCGAAGGTGCATCCAATAAGTGCGAGCGCTCCTCAATGTGAAGGTCCATGTAGCCAATCTCCAATGTCGTTCCTCCGTTCACGAGATGTATCATGTAGACAACAAGAAGGAAACAACAATGAAAGAGTGACCCATCCAATATGTAAACTTGAGGATGGCTCAAAGGGAAAGAGGTCACCTTTAGGAGTGTCTCAAGGATGATGTAGTTGCGCATTGAGTATGCCTTCTCATAACCAAAATGTCTCATGACGGTAATGCCTTGTGAATCCTTCAAAATGAAAGAACATGAGAAACACTCAGAAAAACAAATGAGGTTAGCGGAAGTGCAAAACCTATCATTCGTGTGGTAAGATACCAAACAAGTGTATGCATCATGCTCATCATAAGAAAGTACAAGGGAGCATTTCTTAGTATGGAGGCATAAGATGCAAGAACAACAAAATACAATAGGCTCAATCAAACAAGCATGCATCACAAGTAAAGTATCAAAGTCTCCAAGATCAATAAGCATAGTATGGTTTCACTCAATACAAGTGGATATGAAAGAGGCAACTAATGGACACAAGAGACAATGATCAAGATATATCATGTGAGAGGCATGAGCATATATGTCATCAACCCAAGAAAGCAAGTAATAGTGGAACATGGGCGATGCAACATAGCAAGCAATCATAGCGATCAAGTCAAGCAAGCTAGTAGTGCGAAGATGCAACGTACTAGAAGGAATCATGGCAAGCATGTCATGTGTGCAAATAGTGGGCATGAATAATTTACATGTCATAGCATAACCATGAAAGCAAGATATGAGGATAGTAGGTTTACGGTGTTGGCAAGAAGTCCTATGTAAATAGCAATGGAACATCATGACTCTCCCAACACAAGAATCAACAATAGTATGAGGCACATGATAAACATGGCCATAGCAACAAGGATCTCCACCAAGCATGCAAATACACATAGAAGTATCATAATCGTGACTCATGAGTAGATGCAAGCAAGGGTCACAATTGCATGGCGAAGGCATAGAAACAAGCATAACATGCAAAGTGAACACGCTAGAATGGGCATAAGGTGACAAGTGGTAAATAGCCCATAGCCGTGTGAGAGCCAAGTAGAAGAGATGCGCGTAGTCCTTGTGCAAAAGGAACGGTGGTAAGGATAGTCCACGGGATCCCAAGCCGTCGTTGCTCTCAAGAGCTCATTTCGTCAGCTCTTGGGATTGAGAGGTTGACGAGTATACATGAGTACCTACACAAAACAAAGACAAAGGAAAAATTGTGTGTGCGTGGTAGATGTACACATCATCCATCATGATGCGCACGGGCTTGTGTCGGTTAGCACAAAATATCCAATGCTCAAATAAATGAGATGCGCGATATAGAAACATGTCATCCATCATGAGAGGTTTTTTATGATGTATGTCATAATGGAGACTCAAAGGATGTAATGCATCATGAGAAATATCTAGAGCATTATTATTCATGGAATGCATATGGTGTACACTATCATGGGAATCATGCAAAATCTGGAATGCATCAAAATATCCTAATATGTATGATGAAACTATGGGGGTCTCCTCATGGGCATTAATGGAAGCATCCCATGGAGAATATTGACAACATCCAAAACAATGCATATTCTGACGAATGTGATCATGGCATGGAATAGTAGATGAATTGCACAAATCATGTAAAGGAAGCATGGCAATATCATCACATGAAAAACAAAAGCCAATGACCATTGTCTCATCATCTATGCCATAAGTGCAAATGGGATTGATTTTAATGGGGTATGCATAGTTACTATGTTGAGATTGTAATGAGGCAATATGGGAGATCTCACTCATAGCATATGACAAGGTCAAAGGATTGTCAAACATGAAGTGACCAATAGAATTTTCACAAGATACCCTATGAAGCATAGCATCACAACTAGGCAACTCAACATGCTCATCATCATATTTATCATAAATAGGTAAGTCAAGGCATGAAGAAGTTTCACTAGCATGAAGCATGGTAATAGGTGGGTCAACATCATGGGAGCAATCGATGTCAAGAGAGTCCACTAGTGGGACAAGAGGAGCACCGTCACCTATGTTACCTTCGGAGCGTAGCTCATGTGTTGTAGGTGAGGTGTTGAAGATCCACTCGTTGTCATCTTCATCTTGATGGAACCATGTGGGGGGTGCATCATCGTCCACCATGGCCATCGGTTTCTCCATTGGAGGGGTGGACTTGTCGGGGTTAGGCATGTCGTCATGTAGGAGATCTAGCACCAAAGAAGAAAACACACTAGGAGTAGAGGTTAAGTTGTTAGAAATCATAGTGGCCTCACATGCCGTGTCAACTATCTCACTCGCTAAGTGTTGTGGCTCACTCACTCCCTCAAGGATGCTCTCACTCATATGATGGGTGTAGTCACTCAAATGGCGCTCAACCTCACATAGGATGTGTGGCATGCTCTCATGTGTGGGGCTAGTGGTGGTCACACTCATCCTCTCATAGGAAATGCTCTCAATGTCACGTATGGTGGAGTCACTCATGTCACTCATGTGGTGGTGGCTCTCCTCACATGGCACTTGGGGTATCTCGACATATGTGGGTGTCGGAGAGATGTAGGTGCAAATGTCTCCATGCGCGGTCGCGTAGCTTGACTTGGAGGAGGAGTCCAATGTGGGCGTCGTCTTCGTGTTGTTGAAGAGGTTCACGCTCATAGCTGTGGTCAAAGGGGATGGCCCTTGATCGACCGTCTTGTCGCCGTCTTGTTGCTAGAGGCCCATATGATGTGGCACCTCGTAGCTCGTCTCCATGACCGAAGGGAGTTTCCCATGCTCGGCCATCTTCCTTGAGGGGCTTCCAAAGATGGAAGTGTTTCCCTCGCTAGTAGGTGGTCGCCTTGGACTTGATGAAGTCAAAGTAGGCGTACACGTGGTAAGTAGGCGAAGATGCCGTACGTCCAAAGGCGAAGATGCCTTGATAGCACTTGGCGAAGATGCCAAAGTGGTTGTTGTAGCCGTAGCGCCGTCTTGGTGGTGCTCGTCTCGCGGTCTTCTCTTGTGCTTATGACGCTTCGACTTGGCGTGAAGTAGGGCTTGTTGGGACTTGTGCACTTGCGCTTGTGGAGCATCTTCATGATGATGATGTCGTTGTCGTGCTTGAGCTCGTAGTAGATGTCGTTCGTCGTCGTCGTGCACATGATGCTTGGAGGTGACTTGCCCTTCATGGCGATGTTGATCACGAACGTGATGGTGGTCGCCATGTAGATGTTGACTTGGACGACTTGCGCTTGCATCTTGTTTGTGCTCCGAAGACTTGTGGCTTGAATTTCGCCGCCTTGAAGATGACGAAGGGGAAGTAGACTTGAGCAAGGTCCGAATCTCCTCCATCCTTGCATCTTGCTCCTCTTTATGTGCGGCAAGCTTCATGTCGATGTAGTCCCTTCTCCTTGCTTCGGAGTGATGAATGTTGATGGAGATGTTCTCGATGCGCTCTCGCAATCTTGATTGTGTGCTTTGCACTTGTCGTTGTAGATCGAAGATAGACACTTTGGTGATGTAGTTTTTCACGCCGTCGTTGTTGTCGAGGACCGAAGAGGAAATGCCTTGCCTACCCATCACAAGACTCGAGCAAATATGAGTGGGAGAAAGAGAAGAACTTATACCAATGTACCTTGACCGATGTTGACAATGAATCAAGTTCACTCAAATGCGGACAATGAAATAGCACTATTGGTACCAATCCTTGTCGGTTCTCACACCTACACAAGTAAAGCTTATGGAGGAGCTCGGTGAGGATAGTGGCACAAAAATTTAATGCAACATGTTAGCAAGAGTCAATAATGTTGAAAGAGATTCACAAATTCGCAAGTGAAACAAGTAGACCAATAGCAAAGTGGCACACGGAAACACACACACGAATAGATAAATGGGGTCGTGCAACCAAGGAATGAGCACAAAATGTGGAATCCACGGGAAACGCTCGTGTTGCACAACTCAAGAGAGATGCTAGCACGATTGCTCAATAGGCAGATACGACCCTTGTGCACAACCTATAAGATGCAAAATGGATAAACTTCTATCCCAAGTATGCTATGTATGTATGGTTCCCGGTGTTTCTCTCAAGATGATCCAAGATGATCGGATATGACAATCTTATATGCAATGTGGTATGATGCTATGGCACTTTCTTACAAGCTTCTTTGCTCTCTTTCTTTTGCTTAAAAGCTTTATTTCTTTTTTATGGCCACTTTTGCACAATGCACAAACCAAGATAGCAATTGTGTATATGCGGGAACAAACTTGTGACACAAGATATGATACCAATATATGTACCACGATGATATGGTATGTATGCTATGGGAAGTATGATCACTAATGTGCACAAGTCACGTTGCCGGCAATACTCAAATGGCTAGTCTCGATAGGCAAGTGACGCAAAATGGGCTAGAGGTTATCAATGCAATGGCAAGGGTAATATACAATGGAGGGATACCACGATACGAAGACGATATGGAGGTTACCGTCCGTGGTGATGATGAGTGGCGGTGTTCTTGATGTAGATACCAAGATGATGGAGTCTCGTCCCTAAGTAGCCGAAACACCTTAGGAAACGGAAAAACCGCAAACTCAAAATCTCAAACGTCAAATGTCAAAATGGTGGTAGCGGAAAGCGGTGGTGGTTTGCACTTGGCAATGCGGAAGTGGAGTGACGGGCTATACACGTGTCGGAGTTGAAGTTGTCGTCCCTAAGTAGTCGAAACACCTTAGGAGACACAAGCCACAACTCAAACAAGCTCAAAAAACTATTGGGTTAAGTTGGGGGTGGCGGAAGTGTATGGTGGGCATGCCTATGCGGAAGTGGTGGTGGTGGTTGATGAAGAAGCAATTGTCCCTAAGTAGCTGAAACACCTTAGGAGACTCGAATCACTACTCAAGCAACCACTAATGCTATGGGGAACAAAATGGGTTAGGTTGCGGAAGTCGGTGGTGGCTATGCGGATGATATGGTGGAAGGCCTAGGCAAACTTGCCAAATTTTGGAATATTTGATGGAGTCAAATTGTGTTGGTGGTATTTTTGTGGGATGGGGGATGTCAATAGCGTCAAAACGAGCTAAAGAACGTCAAAATTGGAGTTCGGATGAATTGGTTATGGGCAAAACGGTGAAAGTCGAAACGCTGAAACTGGGAGGGGTGGTAGTATCGCTTGAGAGGGCGGTAGTACCGCTTGAGGTACTCAGCGGTAGTACCGCTCGGAGGGGCGGAAGTACCGCTCGTGTCGGGAACTTTCGCAAATCGACTCGGGGCGCGATTTTGGGGCGGAAATGGATGATTTCTGGGCCAAAATTGGATGGATTTCGTGGATGAGAAGAGGGGAAACTTGGGGGAATGCTAGATCCACTTGAAACCAAGCAAATCCACGGATCAAAATCAACAAAACATCATCAAACCAACAAATCACAAAAAAATTTGGGGGCTATTTTTGGTGGGGATTTTTGGATTTAGGACGAAAACAACAAAATCAAGCTAGAAAACACGGGGTAGGGGCTCCAAAAACGTGATCAACGTGGCTCATGATACCAAGATGATGTAGGGCGGAACCCTAAGTGGTCGATCTTTCACGTTTGGAGGGATCCTATAGGGAATCACGAAGAACACGCGGAAGAACTCGAGGGAAGAAACACGGGGAGAACAAGAGAAAACGCTAAACCGACATAGAATCAATCACACGAGTGCTAGATCACTGACAATATAGAGTAACATATGATCCACAATCAACAAAGGTAAGGATATAAAGGAACCGTTCTTCTCCTTACGGAGGCCTTGATGGTCTTCCCTAGAAAGGGGTCTTGAATCCGCTTGGGGATCTTCTCCGAAGAGGTCCTGAGCTCCGAGGAGAAGTAGCCAAGTGGATGAGCAAGGCTCTCACACAAAATATGAGCTAAACCTATGCTAAACCTAATACGAAGCTAGGAGACGAGTATATATAGTGCTAAGCCACGAAGGGGTAAGTGCACTGCGCGCAGGTAGGCCGGTAGTACCGGTCATGGGGCCGGTAGTACCGCTGAGAGCTCATGAGGGGCGGTAGTTCCGGCCGAGGAAGGCGGTACTACCGCTGGGAGGTCGGGCACTGGCTTCTGGAGGTGGGCGTCGAAGGAGCCAGCGGTTGTACCGGAGGCCGGGGCGGTTGTTCCGGTCTTTGGGCAGAAAATGGTAGAACCGGTGCTGTACCGGCCTTGCACCGCTTGATCACAGAATGGTGGCCGGTTGTTGGGCGGTGGCTGGCCGGTTGTTCCGCTCAGGCGGTGGTTGGGCGGTTGTACCGGTCCTTCCAGGCTGGATTGAATGCCTCCTTGATCTTGATGTCCATCTTGCACCACTTCTTCTCCTTGGCTGCTTACATGGTACCTGAGCACACAAAGTGTCTCTGTTTGAGGTAGTAGCCATGTCTCAAATGGGTCAAAGGGAAGTTCAACAAGGAGAGAGTTAACCTCGGATTGGATGGCACGTGCTCGGGCTCTTGTCATGGGTCCTCTTGGAGCAAGTGTGGTCGAAGTAGAGTCCATGGGGATGATGGAAGGATGCTCCGCATCATAAGGTCTTCCCTTGAATGGTCAGATAGAGAAAACAATGTACTCTTCTTATTTATTGTGATGTTATGTTTTCTCCTATTGTAAGTGCATCTAGTGCCACCCCCTGGTTGGTTTTGGAGTATTGACGACAAACATGGTTGAGGGACTAATGTGTTTGTGAGAATTGCAGGATAACACAGGTAGTAGTCCCTCATTGATTCGGTTTACCTGCCAGAGATGACCCCTAAAAATGTGTGAAGACATTGAAGACAATGGTGGTTCGTGAAGACATGCACGATGAAGATAATGACGTGTGAAGATATTCACTTGAAGACTATGGAGTGCGAAAACATAGTTGTTTCATAGTTTCCTTTCTTCTTTATTGAGTCACATGAACCACCAAACTATTAAGTGGGGTCCAGGTGAACAAAGTCAGAGTGACTGATGTGATGCTCAACCAAATCCTATGTCTTCGAGCTAAGACAATGAGAGCAAATCTTATCCAGAGTTGGATGAGTCAGCTTTGCTTGTAGCCCAAGCCAAGCTGCCGCGTGTGTTTGAAATCCGTCTGTTTGACACGTGTCGGTTACTTAGTGGCCCAGGGTCATTTCAAACAAATCAGGTCGGGGTGCCACTTGGCTATATATATCCCACCCCCTACACCATTAATTGGTGGCTGCTTAGAGTTAGTGCATGGCTTTTGTTGTTTGAGAGCAACCCACCTCCAAAGCATTTCAGAGAGAGATCCTTGCGAGGACAAAGCCCAAAACACCCAGCGCCAAAGAGTGTTAGGCATCTAAAGTCTTTCTGTCCGTGTGATCTGAAGACTTGCTACACTTGAGGACTGTGCATCCTCCAGCCGGTTAGGCGTCGCGGTCGCGTTTTGAGCATCCATTGTGGATCGCCGGTGAACGAAGTATGTGAAGGTTTGGAAGTCTACCTTGAAGACTTACCTGAGTGATAGGGCGAGGAATAAGTGTTCTTAGCTCTAGGGGAATATGGTGAAGACACAGTCTTCTAAGTTCAATCTCAGCCTCCCTAACCAGACGTACAGTTGTCACAGCATTTGGAACTGGTCTACCAAATCCTTGTCTTCACCAAGCAAATGGTTCTATCCCCTACTCTCCTTACTTTTCAGTTTGTCTTCGGGAAGTTATTGCTTGCGTGCTTGATCCATTTGACTTCATTGAGTGAAGACTTATATCTGTTTGGCTTCATACTGTCTTCCGTTCTGATCATGTGTACCTACCTGTTGATAGTCTTTATGATTTCTCTGAACTGCTTGCTTGACTATTAATTGCCTAGTATAGTTTACATTCCGCTTCATATCATATAGGTTCAGTATTACCTGTTTGTCTTCAAAACCCTCGTGTTTTGAAGACTTTCATAAAAATCGCCTATTCACCCCCCCTCTAGTCGATAACTAGCACTTTCAATTGGTATCAGAGCAAGGTACTCCCTTGTTCTATGTGATTCGGTTTAACCACCTGGAGTTTTAACTATGTCGACTGCAGGGATAATCAAGGTCTCCGTTGCGTGCCCAGTCTTCGATGGCACTGATTACCCCTACTGGAAGAATAAGATGCGTATGCATCTTGAAGCCATTGACATCGACCTCTAGTATGTCGTCAAGACAGGCGTTCCCAAGGTCGGTGAAGATGTCACCGCTGCTGATGTCAAGAGGTTTGCGCAACTGGACTCAACCGCTAAGAACATCATCTGTGGTCATCTAACCAAATGGCAGTACGGCCATGTGAGTGCATTGGAAGCTGCGAAGCTAGTCTGGGACTGGCTATCCAGGGTAAACGTGATGTCTTGACTCAGAGAGACTCAAGGATTGATGTTCTTCACAATCTCTTCAACCGCTTCAAGAGGAATGACAATGAGAATGTCCAGCTCACATTCGATCACCTCACTGATATCACTAATGAGCTTCAAGCACTTGGCGCCACTGAGATCACCAAGCAAGAGATCATGAAGAAGCTTCTGCGATCACTTGACAGCTCATTTGACACCCTAGCCCTGATGATACAAGAACGTCCTGACTTCAAAGATCTCGATCTGTCTGATATGCTTGAGAGGCTCAACACACATGAGTTCCAGCTATCTGAGAAGCGTGATATCTACGGCCCCAACTATGGCCGATCCCGTGCTTTGAAGGCAAAGGTCGTTTCCTCATCTGAAGAAGAATCTAACTGTAGTTCTAGTGATCCTGAAGACATTGGCAAAGAGCTTGCAATGCTTGTGAGGAAGTTCCAGAAGTACTCCAAGAAGAATCATTTCAGCAAGTCTTCAAGATCCAGCTCAAAGAACGACGAGGCTTCATCTCGTGACTACAAGAAGAGAACTTGCCACAAATGCTAGAAGACATGCCACTACATCTTTGAGTTTCCTCAGTGGGATAAGGAATCAAAGAAGAAGAAGAAGAAGAAGAGCAAGGAATATGATTTTGATGACAATAAGAAGAAGAAATCGTCAAAGTCTTCATCAAAGTCTTCGTCTCATAAGAAGACCTCATCAAGCAAGGCTCGTGCATTTATTGGCAAGGAGATGGATTCAGAGGAGGAGTCTGCTTCTGCGAAGGTGGAGTCTCAGGAGGAGTCTGATTCAGGCATGGCAAGCCTGGCTCTAGCTTCGGCTTTCAGCACCAAGTCCATATTCAACACTAAATACAATGGTTACATCGCCGAAGTTGAAGCTGATGATGAGGATGACTCTGCTCCAACCCACCGCCTCATGGCACGTGGTGCCAAGGTAAACTAACGCGATGCTTACTTCCAAACCTCCAGTGAAGATGACTCTGAATGTGAATCTAAACCTAGCTATAAGACACTTGCTAAAATTGTAACTGGGCAACAAACTGCTATGGAACATATTTGAAAGTTGTTAGACAAAAGCGATAACATGTTGGATGCGAAAATGAATCGATCTCAGTCCTTAATCGAAGACATCAAAAATCTTCGCATTATGTACGAGGAACTTGAGAGTCGTCATGAAACTCTCTCAGCCTCTCATGAGAAGCTTTCCTATGATTAACTTCAAAGGAAGCAATAACTTGAGAAATTGAGAGCGTCTCATGAAGATCTTCAAAAAGAGAACGATTCACTACTCGCTCAACAGATCAGTTCCGCTCAGGAAGAATTTATTCCACCATGTTTAAAATGTCTTGAGCATGATAATGATGTCTCTGTGCTGGATGTTCTACTGCCTCTGATGTTGCAATATCTTCAACTGTTGATGTGGTAACTAACCCCTCTACTGAGGATGCCACTACTATTGCTGATGAGAATGCTAGGTTGAAGACATTGCTTGAAATAGGCATGTACAAAAGCCTCAAAGGGCATCATACTTTGTGCGATGTCCTCAAGAAACAGATTCTGAACCGAAACCCTAGGAAAGAGGGTGTTGGGTTCAAGAGGAAAATGAACGTTGATGGTTCTTACTGGACGCCTGAGCAGTACCCCAAAACTACCTGGGTTGCCGCTAAGGATCCTTAAGTGGACCCATCCACTTTATCTGGCTTCACTTGTGCTAACCCCATTGTCATCGATGAATCCTTTGATGCAAATTATAAATTGTTTAAGAATCAGAATGATGAAGTGTTTGCCAGGTATATTGCTACTAACTGCAGGAATGGGCCACCCTTGAAGAAGATCTAGGTGCCCAAAAGTTGTCTTGAGAAGCTTCCCGTGAATGTCGTCATGACACCACCTGGCAAGAGGACAAACCCAAGACCAAAGGCATCATATGGCCCAAAGGCTTCATACAGACAGAGGACCACTCATGGTCACCCTAACACCAATGTTTTGCAGGAGAACCATCACGAGACTCATGAATATGGGCGTGTTTCCTCTAACCGCTATGTTCGCAAAACTAAGAACTTTTCTACATATTCATATGAGTATTATTCTCCTCCTGCGAAGCTATTTGCAAGGGCTCCCAAGCCAAAGTTCTTAGATGCTGCACTTAGACTCATTGCTTCTAAGCCACCCCTGAAGATGTGGGTGGTTAAGAAGAATTAACTTCTCTTGCAGGGAAAGGTCTCCAGTCGGAAATCAAAGACGTCTCACGCAAATGCTGGAGACCTAAAACATCTTGTGGGATGCAAGATAAAGTGCCCAAATGGTCTTACCATGTATTTCGTCCCAGTGTTTCTTGATGAGCATCCTATCATGCCCAACCAGAATCTCAGCTTTGATAATATGCTTGTTCACTACATGTTTCTACTTCACAATACTCTTGGTGAAGCCTATCCTGCTAACTGCACTGTAGGGTGCAACTCCGAAAGCCACTGAATGGATCATGGACAGTGGCTGCACCAACCACATGACTGGTGACCGAAGTCTTCTCATGGATTCAACCCTACATCCATCTACTAAAAGCCACATCACATTCGCTAACACTGGTAAAAGCAAGGTATTGGGTCTTGGTAGAGTTGCTATCTCAAAGGATCGGCACATGGATAAAGTGATGCTTGTTGAATCCATTGGATACAACTTAATGTTTGTGTCAATGCTCTGTGATCTGAATATGATTGTGATATTTGGAAAATATCATTGTCTTGTGCTAATGGAATCTAACAAATCTTTAGTCTTCGAAGGCTATCGAAGAGCTCATCTGTATATGGTAGATTTCTCAGCAGGACCACAACTCACCGTATGTCTTCTAGCAAATAGAGTCCTGGCTATGGTATCATCGGCTAGGACATGCGAGCATGAGGAACTTGCACACTCTCGCGAAGAAGAAGCACATCATTGTCATCGAGGACGTCAAGTTCAAGCAGGATCATCTATGTGGTGCTTGTGAAGCTGGGAAGATAACTAGAGCCAAGCATCCCTTAAAGACAATCATGACTACCGCACGTCCCTTCGAGTTGCTTCACATGGACTTATTTGGCCCTACTCACTGCTACGTCTTGAGCTTGCGTTGGTTTTCCTTGAAGAGGAAAGGGTGATGCAGCACGATAGCGTAAGTATTTCCCTCAGTTTTTGAGAACCAAGGTATCAATCCAGTAGGAGGCTCCTCACAAGTCCCACGCACCTACACAAACAAACAAAGAACTCGCAACCAACGCAATAAAGGGGTTGTCAATCCCTTCACGGCCACTTGCGAAAGTGAGATCTGATAGAGACAATATGATAAGATAAATATATTTTTGGTATTTTATGATATAGATTGGAAAAGTAAAGATGCAAATAAAAGTAGATTGAAAGCTTATATGATAAGAGATAGACCCGGGGGCCATAGATTTCACTAGAGGCTTCTCTCAAGATAGCATAAGTGTTACGGTGGGTGAACAATTACTGTCGAGCAATTGATAGAAAAGCGAATAATTATGAGATTATCTAGGCATGATCATGTATATAGGCATCACGTCCGTGACAAGTATACCGACTCCTGCCTGCATCTACTACTATTACTCCACACATTGACCGTTATCCAACATGCATCTAGAGTATTAAGTTCACAAGAACAGAGTAATGCTTTAAGAAAGATGACATGATGTAGAGGGATAAACTCATGCAATTTGGTATAAACCCCAACTTTTTATCCTCGATGGCAACAATACAATACGTGCCTTGCTGCCCCTGCTGTCACTGGAAAAGGACACCGCAAGATTGAACCCAAAGCTAAGCACTTCTCCCATGGCAAGAAAGATCAATCTAGTAGGCCAAACCAAACCGATAGTTCGAAGAGACTTGCAAAGATAACTCAATCATACATAAAAGAATTCAGAATAGATTCAAATATTTCTCATAGATAAACTTATCGTAAACCCACAATTCATTGGATCTCGACAAACACACCGCAAAAAGAGGTACATCGAATAGATCTCCAAAAAGAGGAAGGAGAACATGGTATTGAGATCCAAAAAGAGAGAAGAAGCCATCTAGCTAATAACTATGGACCCGAAGGTCTGTGGTAAACTACTCACAACTCATCGGAGAGGCTATGGTGTTGATGTAGAAGCCCTCCATGGTCAATTCCCCCTCCGGCAGAGCGCCGACGAAGGCTCCAAGATGGGATCTCGCGGATATAGAAAGTTACGGTGGTGGAAATAGTTCTTCGGTGGCTCCCTTGATGTTTTCGGGGTACATTGGTATATATAGGAGGAAGAAGTACGTCGGTGGATGCGCGAGGGGCCCACGAGACAGGGGGCGTGCCCTATAGGGGGGGCGCCCTCCACCCTCGTGGCTGCCTCGGGAGCTTCTCGACTTGCACTCCAAGTCCTCTGGATCACGTTCGTTCCAAAAATCACGCTCCCGAAGGTTTCATTCCGTTTGGACTCCGTTTGATATTCCTTTTCTTCGATATTACTAAAATAGGCAAAAAAACAACAATACGGGTTGGGCCTCCGGTTAGTAGGTTAGTCCCAAAAATGATATAAAAGTGTAAAGTAAAGCCCATAAACATCCAAAACAGGTAATATAATAGCATGAAACAATCAAAAATTATAGATATGTTGGAGACGTATCAAGCATCCCCAAGCTTAATTCCTGCTCGTCCTCGAGTAGGTAAATGATAAAAATAGAATTTTTGATGTGGAATGCTACCTAGCATAATTCTCAATGTATTTCTCTTTATTGTGGCATGAATGTTCAGATCCAAATGATTCAAAATAAAAGTTCATATTGATATAAAGAATAATAATACTTCAAGCATACTAATCAAAGCAATCATGTCTTCTCAAAATAATATGGCTAAAGAAAGTTTATCCCTACAAAATCATATAGTTAGGCTATGCTTCATTTTCATCACACAAAATACTCCCATCAAGCACAACTCCGGTTTCAGCCAAGCAATTGTTTCATACTTTAGCAATCTCAAACTTTTTTCAGCTTTCACGCAATACATGAGCATGAGCCATGGATATAGCACTATGGGTGGAATAGAATATAATGATGGGGATTGTGTGGAGAAGACAAAAAAGGAGAAAGTCTCACATTGACAAGGATAATCAATGGGCTATGGAGATGCCCATCAATTGATGTCAACATGAGGAGTAGGGATTGCCATGCAACGGATGCACTAGAGCTATAAATGTATGAAAGCTCAACAAAAGAAACTAGTGGGTGTGCATCCAACTTGCTTGCTCATGAAGACCTAGGGCACTTGAGGAAGCCCATCGTAGGAATATACAAGCCAAGTTCTATAATGAAAAATTCCCACTAGTATATGAAAGTGACAACATATGAGACTCGCTATATGAAGAACATGGTGCTACTTTGAAGCAAAAGTGTGGAAAAAGATAGTAACATTGCCCCTTTTTTTCTTTTTCTTTTTTTCTTTTTCTTTGGCCTTTCTTTTGTTCTTTTTTTTCTTATTTTTGGCCTTTCCTTTTTTTCTTTGGCCTTTTTTTTCTTTTTGGCCTTTTTTTTCTTTAGGGACAATGCTCTAATAATGATGATCATCACACTTCTATATATTCACAACTCATGAATTACAACTCGAAACTAGAACAAGATATGACTCTATATGAATGCCTCCAGCGGTGTACCGGGATGGGCAATGAATCAAGAGTGACATGTATGAAAAGATTATGCATGGTGGCTTTGCCACAAATACGATGTCAACTACATGATCATGCAAGGCAATATGACAATAGTAATGTATGTCATGATGATAAACGGAACGGTGGAAAGTTGCATGGCAATATATCTCAGAATGGATATGGAAATGCCATAATAGGTAGGTGTGGTGGCTGTTTTGAGGAAGATATAAGGAGGTTCATGTGTGATAGAGCGTATCATATCACGGGGTTTGGATGCACCGGCGAAGTTTGCACCAACTCTCAAGGTGAGAAAGGGCAATGCACGGTATCGAAGAGGCTAGCAATGATGGAAAGGTAAAAATGCGTATAATCCATGGACTCAACATTAGTCATAAAGAACTCACATACTTATTGCAAAAATGTACAAGTCATCAAAAACCAAACACTACATGCATGCTCCTAGGGGGGAGGTTGGTAGGAGTTAACCATCGCGCCCCCCGGCCTCCACACAAGGGAAGGCAATCAAAAGAGCACCTCATGCAATAAATTTGTTACACAACTTTTACTATACGTGCATGCTACGGGACTTGCTAACTTCAACACAAGCATTCTTTAAATTCATAATCACCCAACTATCATGACTCTAATATCATTACCTCCATATCTAAAAACAATTATCTAGTATCAAATTGATCATAGCATCCAATTCACTTTCTATGATAGTTTTTATTATACCCAACTTGGATGCCCATCATTCTAGGACCAATTTTATAACCATAGCAAATACCATGATGTTCTAATAGACTATCAAAATAATATAAGTGAAGCATGAGAGATCAACAACTTCTTCAAAATTAAGCCACCGCCGTGCTCTAAAAGATATAAGTGAAGCACTAGAGCAAAAGTTAACTAGCTCAAAAGATATAAGTGAAGCACATAGAGTATTCTAATAAATTCCAATCAAGTGGGCTTCTCCCAAAAGGTGTGTACATAAAGGATTATTGTGGTAAACTAACAAGTAAAGACTAATATAATACACGACGCTCCAAGCAAAACACATATCATGTAGCGAATAAAAATATAGCTCCAAGTAAAGTTACAAATGAACGAAGACAAAAGAGGGGATGCCTTCCGGGGGCATCCCCAAGCTTAGGATTTTGTCTATTCTTGAATATCTTGGGGTGCCTTGGGTATCCCCAAGCTTAGGCTCTTGCCACTCCTTATTCCATAGTCCATCAAATCTTTACCCAAAACTTGAAAACTTCACAACACAAAACTCAACAGGAAATCTCATAAGCTCCGTTAGTGAAAGAAAGAAAAACCACCACATAAGGTACTGTAATGAACTCATTCTTTATTTATATTGGTGTTAAACCTACTGTATTACAAGTTCTCTATGGTTCATACCCTTACATACTAGCCATAGATGCATCAAAATAAGCAAACAACACACGAAAGGCAGAATCTGTCAAAAACAGAACAGTCTGTAGCAATTTGTAACTTTCGGTTACTTATGGAACTCCAAAAATCCTACAAAAATAGGAAGTCCTAAGAAATTTGCCTATTGATCTACAGAAAAAATAATCAACGCAAAATCACGTTTGTGTGATTTATTGAATTTTTTCTCGTGAGCGCAAAGTTTCTGTTTTTCAGCAGAATCAAATTAACTATTACCATAGGTTATCCTATAGGTTCTACTTGGCACAAATACTAAATAAAACATGAAAACACATCTAAATAGAAAGTAGATGCAAAATTTATTACTAAACAGGAACAAAAACAAAGAACACAAATAAAATTGGGTTGCCTCCCAATTAGGGCTATTGTTTAACGCGCCAAGCTAGGCATAAAAGCATGGATAGATCTAACTAGTGCCATCTTTGGCACTTGATTCATAAGTAGCCCGCATGATAGATTCATAAGGTAATTTAATTTTCTTTCTTGTAAAGTGATCCATGCCTTTCCTTAGTGGAAATTCGAATCTAATATTCCTTTCCTTCATATCAATAATCGCGCCAATCATTCTAAGGAAAGGTCTACCAAGAATAATAGGACAAGAAAGATTGCAATCTATATCAAGAATAATAAAATCTATGGGCGCCAAATTTCTATTTGAAATAATGATAACATCATTGATCCTTCCCATTGGCTTTTTAATGATGGAATCCGCAAGGTGAAAATTTAAAGAGCAATCATCAAGATCTTGGAAACCTAGAATATCACATAAAGTTTTCGGAATCGTGGAAACACTAGCACCCAAATCACATAAAGAAAAACACTCATAATCTTTAATTTTAATCTTTATAGTAGGTTCCCACTCATCATTAAGTTTTCTAGGTATAGAAACTTCCAAACTAAGTTTTTCATCAAAAGATTGCATCAAGGCATCAACAATATGTTTGGTAAAGGCTTTATTTTGACTATAAGCATGAGGAGAATTCACAACGGATTGCAAAAAGGAAATACAACTTTCTAAAGAACAATTATCATAATTAAATTCCTTGAAATCCAAGATAGTGGGTTCAATGCTATTTAAATTCTTGACCTCTCCAATCCCACTTTTACCAAATTTAGCATCAAGATCTAAAAACTCCGAATTATTGGGACGCCTTTTAACTAAAGTTGACTCATCTCCAGTCCCATCATTATTAAGATTCATATTGCAAAACAAAGATCTAATAGGGGACACATCAATAACTTTAAGATCTTCATCATTATTTTCATGGAAACTAGAAGAACACGCTTTAACAAAGCAATCTTTCTTAGCACGCAATCTAGCGGTTCTTTCTTTGCACTCATCAATGGAACTTCTCATAGCTTTGAGAGACTCATTGATATCATGCTTAGGAGGAGTAGATCTAAGTTTCAAAGAATCAACTTCAAGAGAAAGTCTATCAACGTTCCTAGCCAAATCATCAACTTTAAGCAATTTTTCTTCAAGCAAGGCATTAAAATTCTTTTGAGAGATCATAAATTCTTTCACACTGTTTTCAAAATCAGAGGGCATCTTATTAAAATTACCATAAGAATTGTTGTAGGAATTGCCATAATTATTAAAGGAATTACTAGGAACGGTCTAGAATTAAAATTTTCTCTATAAGCATTGTTACCAAAATTATTCCTACCAACAAAATTCACATCCATAGATTCATTATTATTCTCAATCAAAGTAGACAAAGGCATATCGTTGGGATCAATAGGAGCACTCTTAGTAGCAAATAATTTCATAAGCTCATCCATCTTTCCACTCAAAACATTAATTTCTTCTATAACATGCACTTTTTTACTAGTAGATCGTTCGGTGTGCCATTGAGAATAATTAGCCATGATATTATCAAGGAGTTTTGTAGCTTCTCCTAAGGTGATTTCCATAAACGTGCCTCCCGCGGCCGAATCTAAAAGACTTCTAGAAGCAAAATTCAATCCGTCATAAATTTTTTGTATGATCATCCATAAATTCAAACCATGAGTAGGGCAATTGCAAATCATCAATTTCATTCTTTCCCAAGATTGGGCAACATGCTCATGATCAAGTTGTTTAAAACTCATAATATCGTTCCTAAGAGTGATGATCTTAGCGGGAGGAAAATACTTAGAGATAAAATCATATTTACACTTGTTCCAAGAATCAATACTATTTTTAGGCAAAGAAGAAAACCAAACTTTAGCATGATCTCTAAGTGAAAACGGAAATAACTTTGATTTAACAATATCATTATACGTATCTTTTTTCTTTTGCATCTCACACAAATCAACAAAGTCATTTAGATGGGTGGCGGCATCTTCACTAGGAAGGCCGGAGAATTGATCTTTCATAACAAGATTCAGCAAAGCAGCATTGATTTCACAAGACTCAACATAATTAAGAGGATCAATTGGAGTACTAAGGAAATCATTATTATTGGTATTGGAGAAATCACACAATTTGGTATTATCTTGCGCCATGGCAACAATAATCCAACACACAAGCAAACAGAAAAAGGCAAGCGAAAGAGAGAGAGAGAAGAAGAGGGCAAGCGGAAAAGAGAGGAGATTGGGAAAGAGAGGGCGAATAAAACGGCAAGGGTGAAGTGGGGGAGAGGAAAATGAGAGGCAAATGGCAAATAATGTAAATGTGAGGGAGATGAGTTTGTGATGGGTACTTGGTATGTCTTGACTTAAGCGAAGACCTCCCCGGCAACGGTGCCAGAAATCCTTCTTGCCACGTCTTGAGCTTGCGTTGGTTTTCCTTGAAGAGGAAAGGGTGATGCAGCACGGTAGCGTAAGTATTTCCCTCAGTTTTTGAGAACCAAGGTATCAATCCAGTAGGAGGCTCATCACAAGTCCCACACAACTACACAAACAAACAAAGAACTTGCAACCAACACAATAAAGGGGTTGTCAATCCCTTCACGACCACTTGCGAAAGTGAGATCTGATAGAGATAATATGATAAGATAAATATATTTTTGGTATTTTATGATATAGATTGGAAAAGTAAAGATGCAAATAAAAGTAAATTGAAAGCTTATATGATAAGAGATAGACCCGGGGCCATAGATTTCACTAGAGGCTTCTCTCAAGATAGCGTAAGTATTACGGTGGGTGAACAATTACTATCGAGCAATTGATAGAAAAGCGAATTATTATGAGATTATCTAGGCATGATCATGTATATAGGCATCACGTCCGTGACAAGTAGACCAACTCCTGCCTGCATCTACTACTATTACTCCACACATCGACCGCTATCTAGCATGCATCTAGAGTATTAAGTTCATAAGAATAGAGTAACACTTTAAGAAAGATGACATGATGTAGAGGGATAAACTCATGCAATATGATATAAACCCCATCTTTTTATCCTCGATGGCAACAATACAATACGTGCCTTGCTGCCCCTGCTGTCACTGGGAAAGGACACTGCAAGATTGAACCCAAAGCTAAGCACTTCTCCCATGGCAAGAAATATCAATCTAGTAGGCCAAACCAAACCGATAATTCGAAGAGACTTGCAAAGATAACTCAATCATAAATAAAAGAATTCAGAAAAGATTCAAATATTTCCCATAGATAAACTTGATCATAAACCCAAAATTCATCGGATCTCGACAAACACACCGCAAAAAGAGTTACATCAAATAGATCTCCAAGAAGAGGAAGGAGAACATGGTATTCAGATCCAAAAAGAGAGAAGAACCCATCTAGCTAATAACTATGGACCCGAAGGTCTGTGGTAAACTACTCACAACTCATCGGAGAGGCTATGGTGTTGATGTACAAGCCCTCCGTGGTCGATTCCCCCTCCGGCAGAGCGCCGGCGAAGGCTCCAAGATGGGATCTCGCGGATACAAAAAGTTACGATGGTGGAAATAGTTCTTCGGTGGCTCCCTTGCTATTTTCGGGGTACATGGGTATATATAGGAGGAAGAAGTACGTCGGTGGATACCCGAGGGGCCCACAAGATAGGGGGCACGCCCTATAGGGGGGGGGCACCCTCCACCCTCGTGGCCGCCTTGGGAGCTTCTTGACTTGCACTCCAAGTCCTCTGGATCACGTTCGTTCCAAAAATCACACTCCCAAAGGTTTCATTCCGTTTGGACTCCGTTTGATATTCCTTTTCTTCAATATACTGAAATAGGCAAAAGAAAACAGCAATACGGGCTGGGACGGTTAGTAGGTTAGTCCCAAAAATGATATAAAGTGTAAAGTAAAGCCCATAAACATCCAAAACAGGTAATATAATAGCATGAAACAATCAAAAATTATAGATACGTTGGAGACGTATCACTCACTAGTCTACCCTTACTACCACTTCACATCTCTATGGCTTCGTTATTGTTGATGATTATTCAAGATACACCTGGGTACCCATAATTCTCTATAAGAATGAGGTGCAGGACGTCTTCAGACGCTTCGAAAATCGAGCCATGGCGAATTATGGCATCAAGATCAAGCACATCCAGAGTGACAATGGCACTGAGTTCAAGAATACCGGCCTTGACATTTATCTTGATACTATGGGCATCACACATGAGTTCTCTGCTCCATACACACCTCAGCAGAATGGCATCGTGGAGCACAATAACAAAACACTCATTGAGATGGCACGCACGATGCTCGATGAATACAAGACTCCAAGAAAATTCTGGCCCGAAGCCATTGATACTGCATGCCACATCATCCACAGAGTTTATCTTCCCAAGTTATTCAAGAAGACATCTTATGAACTTCTAACTGGGAAGAAGCCAATCATTAGTTACTTCAAAGTTTTCAGTGCTAGGTGCTGGATCAAGGATCCACATCACACTTCTAAATTCGCACCAAAAGCACATGAAGGTTTCATGCTTGGTTACAAAAAGGACTCACACACCTACAGAGTCTTCAACCTCTTTCACTATAAGGTGGTTGAAACTGTAGATGTGCGGTTCGATGAGACTAATGGCTCACAAAGAGAGCACCTGCCAAATGTGCTAGATGAAGCTACATCAGGTGAAGCTATCAAGCTAATGGGTAGTGGAGAAATCATACGCACCGAGGAACATGCTAAAGATGAGATCATCATTTCTGCACCTAATCAACACAAAGACAATGCTCAGTCTGAAACCAATCCTGAAGATGAAGACAATAGTCAGCCTGAACAAAGTCTTCGTCCAGTTCATCCTCGGGTTGCAAATGAAGTCCAAGTTGAGAACATTATTGATAGCATCAATGCACCAGGTCATCTTACTCGATCAAGGGCTACGCAACTAGCAAACTTATACAGTCACTTTGCCTTTGTCTCTATATCTGAACCCAAGAATGTCAAAGAAGCCTTCTTGGAACCTGAATGGATTCAAGACATGCAAGAAGAGCTTCAACAATTTGAGTTGAACAATGTCTGGGATCTTGTCAAATGTCATGATCCTCGCAAGCACAATATCATTGGCACCAAATGGATCTATCACAACAAGCAAGATGAACTTGGACAAGTTGTCAGAAACAAAGCCCGCCTAGTGGCTCAAGGTTACACGCAAGTGGAAGAAATTGACTTCGATGAAACCTTTGCTCCCGTGGCTAGTCTTGAAGCCATTCACATACTGCTAGCCTATGCCAACCACCACAACATTCTTTTGTACCAAGTGGATAAGAATAGTGCCTTCCTTAATGGCAAAATCGAAGAAGAAGTGTATGTTGCTCAACCACCTGGCTTTGAAGATCCAAAGCATCCTGATATGGTATACAAGCTCAATAAGGCACTATATGACCTCAAACAAGCACCTCGCGCTTGGTATGACACACTCAAAGAATTCCTGAGGAGCAAAGGCTTCAAACCTGGTTCTCTATATCCCACTCTCTTCACGAAGACATATGATAGTGAACTGTTTGTGTGCCAAATATATGTGGATGACATTATCTTCGGTTGCACTGATAAGAGATACAGTGATGAGTTTGAATACATGATGCAAGAGCAATACCAGATGTCCATGATGGGAGAGCTGAAGTTATTCCTGGTCTTCAAATCCGTCAACAACGAAATGACATCTTCATATCACAAGAAAAATACCTCAAAGACTGCCTAAAGAAGTTTGGAATGCAAGACTTCAAAGGGTACATGATGCCAATGCCAACCAAAAGCTATCTTGGCCCTGACGACAATGGTAAAGAGTTCGATCAAAAGGTATACCGCTCCATGATTGGTTCTTTATTGTATTTATGTGGATCTAGGCCTCATATTATGCTTAGCGTTGCATGTGTGCCCGATTCCAAGCGGCACCGAAGGAATCGCATCACCTTGCTATGAAGCGAATTCTTCGATATTTGGCTCACACCCCAACACTAGGATTATGGTATCCAAAGGGCTCAGCATTTGATCTGGTTGGATACTCAGATGTTGATTATGCTGGTGACAAAGTTGATTGCAAGTCTACATCAATCACATGTCACTTTCTTGGATGATCTCTTGTCTGTTGGTCTTCAAAGAAGCAGAACTGTGTATCTCTCTCCACTACTGAATCTGAATACATTGTTGCTCGATCTTGCTGTGCTCAGCTTCTCTGGATGAAGCAAACTCTCAAGGACATGGCATCAACATGAAGAATGTGCCACTCTTCTGCGATAATGAAAGCACCATCAAGATTGCCAAGAATCCAGTTCAGCACTCGAAGACAAAGCACATCGAGATTCGTCATCACTTTCTCAGAGATCATGTTATCAAGGAAGATATTGAATATCATTCACATCAACACTGAAGAGCAACTGGCAGATATCTTCACAAAGCCCTTGGATGAGAAAAGGTTTTGCAAGCTGCGGTGTGAGCTAAATATATTAGAATCCTCGAATGTCTAGTGAATGGACACACATCCTAATGCTTATGCATGTTGATGACTTAGATGTGCAACACACAATGTAATGTATTTCTTCAATCAATGAAGACTTACCCTCTAAGTGTGAATACATTAATGTGGAATTTGACTACGGAGTGCCATGATAATTGTGCACTGTGTCTGGGTCTAATATTTCCTATACGGTGGGTAACGCCGCCACCACACTTTCTTGAAGATTTTCATTTGGCGTCATGACTGCATTATCTTCATATTTGGATTGTCTTCAACATTGATTTGTCTTCAAGATCTATATCTTCGCAATGTTGGTTTATCTTCAATGCTATGTGTGTGTGTGTGTGTGTGTGTGTGTGTGTGTGTTCTGTCCTCTACACATTCACTTATAGCTATGTCTTCATGTTGTTATTCTTCTGACCTAACTGAATGTGATCGGACCCTGACCCCATCTGTGCTACTCCCTCAAATTCTTTCTGTCTAGTCATATGCATTCTGTTGACACGTGTCGAATGTCTTCACCATGTCCTTGTCAGTTGAAGATACAGAGACACACATTTAAAACTATTTTTAATGACTTATCTTTTTGCCTAAAATCCGGAGAAGCCGGAACGACCACCCGACAATCTAGGCGTGCGTGGGAACATGGATCAACTCTTGATAAGTTGCATGCACGCCACGTGTCCACCAGATGTGAACCGCCAGGGGCACCTGCGTAATTGCACTGTGCCACCCTCCTCCTTATAAATACACACATGCGCGGTCATTATCTCCTCTTCCACCTCTCCATCTCGCTCAAACCCTAGCGCCACCGCTAGCTCGAGTCAACGCCGGAGACAAAGCGCTTAGCTGCCGTGACTTCTTCGACGCATTCCTCGTGCCGGCCGTGGACCTCATTTTCTCCGCCGCCGCCGTAGGTGTCTTCCGTCGCCAAGTTAGGGCACGGGATATTGGACTGCTCGGGATCCATTCCGCCCCTTCTAGCAGTTCTTCAAGTGGTAAATAAAACTCACTTTTTACCGCTTTTTCAATCTGTCAAATCCTTCCACTTTACCCAAAAGTGGTTTCTGCACTACCAAATCTGGATCGTTCTATTTCTGAATCTCATATCTTGCAAAGTATATTCACTTATGCTTAACAACTAGTTAGATTCATCACTTTTACTTATTCTTGGATTTGTACAAATCTGGAACCAACTCACTTCAAATAAGTGAATGTCTTCACACTATGAGGTCAATGTCTTCTAACCGATTTATCTTCAAAATCTTCTGAGAATGCATATGACCTCTTCCCCTTCCCTCGCATCTCTAATGTTGTCATAGGTACATGTCCGTGGGAGAATCCCTTTGTTCTCATAGTCTGCATTCTCAAAGTGCTAGTATTCGACTAGAGGGGGGGGGGTGAATAGGCGATTTTTATGGAAGTCTTCAAAACATGAATGCTTTCAAGACAAACAATAGAAGTGAACCTATTGATATGGAGTGGAAGGTAGACTACACTAGACAAGCCATAGTTAAGTAAGCAATGAAGTGAAAGCACGAAGATTATCAGCAACTAGGTAGTAAGGATCAGGATGGAAGATAGTATGAAGCCAAACAGTAAACAGTCTTCACTCGATGAAGTCAATCAGATCAGACAAATGGGCAATGACTTCATGAAGACAAACTGTAAGTAAAGAGAGGTGAAAGATAGAACCAGTTGCTCGGAGAGGACAGGGATTTGTTGGACCAGTTCCAGTTGTTGTGACAACTGTATGTCTGGTTAGGGAGGCTGAGATTTAACTCAGAAGACCACGTCTTCACCTTATTCCCCTTGAGCAAAGAACACTTAGTCCTCGCCCAATCACTCTGGTAAGCCTTCAAGGGAGACTTCAAACCTTCACAAACTTCGTTCACTGGCAATCCACAATGACTCTTGAATGCTCAGAATGCGACGCCTAACCAGATGGAGGATTCACAGTCCTCAAGTGTAATAAGTCTTTAGATCACGCAGATAGAAGGGCTTCAGTGATGCCTAACACTCTTTGGCTCTGGATGTTTTGGGCTTTTTCCTAGCAAGGATTACTCTCTCAAAGGCTTCGGAGGTGGGTTGCTCTCAAACGACAATAGGGGGTGGGCTATTTATAGCCAGGAAGCAACCCGACCTAATTTGTCCAAAATGACCCTGGATCACTAAGGAACTGACACGTGTCCAATGGTAAGATTTCAAACACATGCGGCATCTTGACTTGGGCTACAAGTAAAGCTGACTCATCCAGCTCTGGATAAGATTTGCTCTCATTGTCTTCGCTCGAAGACATAGGATTTCGTTGAGCATCACTTCAGTCACTCTGACTTTATTCACTTGGACCCCACTTAACAGTATGGTGGTTCCTATGACTCAACAAAGAAGAAAAGGAAACTACAAAACAACTATGTCTTCATACTCCATAGTCTTCATGCGATGTATTATCATGTCATAGTCTTTAATGTGAATGTCTTCACAGACCACCATTGTCTTCAATGTCTTCACACATTTTTAGGGGTCATCTCTGGTAGGTAAACTGAATCGATATGGGACTACTACATGTGTTATCCTGCAATTCTCACAAACACATTAGTCCCTCAACCAAGTTTGTCGTCAATACTCCAAAACCAACTAGGGGTGGCACTAGATGCACTTACACATTCATTTGCAGAATTCTTACAACGGCACACTGAATCTCCTGAAGCCAGTTCTTGTCTGACAAGTCATCGGAAGCCTTTCACTTCTTTGAAGCCTATCTGTCTGAATATTATGGCTAGTGAAAAACAGCAAGGAAAGGTGGCACGCAACACCATGGCAATACTGCTCTAGATCTTCCCCCAGATCTGTATGAGCTTTACAAGTCTGATCCTGAGGAGAACTACAATTATTGCAAGACCAGAATCCAATGGATCCGAAGATATTGGGCCGAGCAGTGGTTCAAATATAACTTCGTCACACCTGAGTATGCAGAAAAGAATGCTATTAAGCGCCCGTCGGGCGATATTCTGTACAAGAATTTGCAACCAAAGACGAAGTCTGAAGCTATTGCTCAAGAATTCTATCCATGCATGGTCCGAGGACCTCAGCCAAAAAATGCTGACCCATCATCTCTTCGATGGTGTCATGACGATGATCTCTTCAAGCACAACTTCCAGTTTACGAAGGAGTCTGCCACTAAGAACAAGAAAGAATTTGGACTCAACTTCAACCCTGGTCCGTCTGCTCCACGACCTGATGGCACATGTGAAGCCAATGAGAACTGGATTGGTCCCTTCAACAACTTCGATGGGCTCCTATCCCATATTGCTACTCAAAGGGCCACAGTAGAACAATCTGCTGATGATGCAGACTCTGAGGATGATCCTGCACCACCGAAGCAGAAGAAGAAGAAGTCAAAAGCTTCAAAGCCCTCTGCTGCTCCAAAAGCTTCGACTGTGAAGCCATTGAAAATTGCACCGCCTGAAACAAGTGTGCAGTCTGAAGATCAGTCACGCATCTCTAAGAGAACCAAGAAGCCAAAGCCCAAGAAGGTCTCTGGGCAGGTGAGGAAGTCCTGGATTAGGGGGTATCCGGACAGCCGGACTATATACTTTGGCCGGACTGTTGGACTATGAAGATACAAGATTGAAGACTTCGTGTCGTGTCCGGATGGGACTCTCCTTGGCGTGGAAGGCAAGCTTGGCGATTCAGATGTTAGATCTCCTTCTCTGTAACAGACTCTGTGTAACCCTAGCCCCCTCCAGTGTCTATATAAACCTGAGGGTTTAGTCCGGAAGAGGGACAATCATAATCATAGGCTAGCTCCTAGGGTTTAGCCTCTACGATCTCTTGGTAGATCAACTCTTGTAATACTCATATCATCAAGATCAATCAAGCAGGAAGTAGGGTATTACCTCCATCGAGAGGGCCCGAACCTGGGTAAAAAATCATGTCTCCTGCCTCCTATTACCATTAGCCTTAGACGCACAGTTCGGGACCCCCTACCCGAGATCCACCGGTTTTGACACCGACATTGGTGCTTTCATTGAGAGTTCCACTGTGTCGTCGCGATAAGGCTTGATGGCTCGTCTCGTTGTCAAGGACAACATCACCTCTGGGGGAGCCCTGGCTCTAGGCCAAACTCTCCGGCTGGGCGGCTTTGTCATGACCGCCCGATCGGCTGTCGTGCCGACAATGACTTCTCAGGTCATCAAAAACAGCCTCCACGTCGATTCGGAACTTGCCAAACAGATGGACCCAATGGAGCTCTCCTCCCTTAATGAGATCTTGGATCGCATTGCCACTTTGGGCGTCGCTATGGACTATGACCGGATCGGGCTTAAACCCGACCAAAGGGAGATTTACTCTCCGCCGGTCACCCATGAGATAGCGGTAGTGGAAGAGCATCGTACGAATTCTCCCTCTATTTTGAGGACGAACTATGTCCGGATTTCCGAGCTCTCTGAGCCAGATACCCGCCCGCGGGAGGACATGACCCAAACCCTAATTTTAGAATCGGGCGGCGGGCCAAAAAAATTGGGCAACATCCCGGAGCCCGAGCCGCCAAGCTCGGAAGCTTCTCTGCCCCTGGGTCTCAGATTGGGTCAGGATTCGGACTTAAATCCACCCACCCACCCAGATTTATTCAATCTTTCTCATATCAGACAAGAGCCCCAAGAGAAAGTACATCATTACTGGGCCAGATTCCTCCTTGTGATAAACAAGGTCAAGGACTGTCGTGAGAAGGACGCAGTCTCACTCTTTTGCAAAAAATGCACGGACAAAGGGATCCTCAACACTATAAGTCGCCGTGACATAGTACACTTTGCTGACTTAGCGGCCATAGTACAGAAGTACTGCGTGATGGAAAGCGCCTGGAAAACCCAAACAAACTTCTGGGACAATCCGGCTCTCAATAAACCCTTCGTCCGAATGAAAAGGGTAAACTCTCGCAAGTCACCCGATTCAATTAGCAAAAAACCAAGGCCCAGTGTAGGGCGTGGAACCGTATTGGAGGAATGGCTCAATAGGCCATGCAAAATTCACAGCACACCGGATACCATACCAACACATAGCCTTAGAGCATGTTGGATACTCCGGCAGGTAGCGAAGAGCGGCGAGGATCTCCTCATCAACCATACTGCAGAACAACATCCCACCGAGAATAACAATGCAGTACTGACAGTCTTCGAGACTTTCGTCTCAAATAATAGGTGCAAGCGAGCTCTCCGTAGCCTCGCCGAAGTTTGCCATGTGGCAACAATAAATCTGTGGAACGACACGGCCATAACTTTCAACGCCAGTGACGAACGTCAATTCTGAACTGTCCGGGCACCAGCCACCTTGGTCCTTAGTCCAATCATGGACGGCTTTCGGCTCACTAAAGTGCTCATGGACGGCGGAAGCGGATTAAACCTCATCTACGAGGAAACCCTCAACAAGATGGAAATTGATAAGAGCCGCATCGAGCGAAGCAGCACGACCTTCAAGGGAATCATCCCTAGTCGGGAGGCACGGTGTGCGGGAAAAATCACACTGGATGTGGTATTCGGCATGCCGGAGAATTACAGGTCCGAAGAAATCATGTTCCAAGTGGCCCCGTTCAGCAGTGGATACCACGCCCTCTTAGGGTGGGATGCATTCACGAGCTTTCAAGCTATACCCCATTACGGGTACATGAAGCTCAAAATGCCCAGACCCAATGGAATCATCACTCTAGCTAGTGATCCGGACGTCGCACTCCGCATCGAAAATAAAACTGCCGCACTAGCCCTAGAGGCATTATCCGAAGCCCTCGCGGCCGAAGATCTAACAACATTGTGCGCCATAGTGGACAGAGACGATGTGATACTTGAGAAGTGACCCAAGTCCACCTCTTTCAAGCCCGCAGATGAGATAGTCAAATTCCAGGTCCACCCAACGGACCCCACAAAGACAGCTGCCATTGGGACACAGTTGAACCCCACAATGGACACCGCACTGCGAGATTTCCTATGTGAGAATTGGGACATTTTTACCTGGCATCCTTCAGACATGCCGGGCATCCCACGTAGACTGGTCGAACACAGCCTCAAAATACTGAAAGGATACAAGCCAGTCAAGCAGGCTCTTAGGCGCTTCTCAGAGCCCAAGCGGCAAGCCATGGGAGAAGATCTAGCCAAGCTACTCGAGGACGGATTCATCAGAGATATAAACCATCCGGATTGGCTAGCAAACCTGGTAATGGTACCAAAGAAGGACAAATCCTGGCGCCTATGTGTCGATTTCAAAGACCTCAATAAGGCTTGCCCTAAGGATCCCTTCCCCCTCCCTCGCATTGACCAAATCATTGACGCCACCGCAGGACACGACTCACTATGTTTCCTCGACGCATACTCCGGATACCATGAGATAAAGATGGCGGAATATGACCAAGCCGCAACGGCCTTCATAACGCCATATGGCCCCTTCTGTTTCAACACTATGCCTTTCGGGCTCAAAGACGCTGGCGCAACCTATCAACGCATGATTCAGACATGCCTGGAGAAGCAAATCGGCAAAATAGTGCAGGCATACATGGACGCCGTGGTCATCAAAACAAGACACGTCGAAACTCTAAAAGATGACTTGAGACTAACGTTTGACAACCTCCGAACATACGACATCAAGCTCAACCCGAAAAATGTGTCTTTGGTGTACCCTCTGGGAAGTTGCTCGGCTTCATTGTTTCCAATAGAGGAATCGAAGCAAATTCGGCAAAAATCCGAGCTCTGTCACGGTTGGCTATCCCAACAGACCTCAAGCAGATCCAGAAACTAACTGGATATGTGGCTGCCTTAAGCCACTTTATCTCCCGATTAGGAGAAAAGGCACTATCTCTTTATCGCCTTCTTCGGTGCACCGAACACTTCGAGTGGACGGATGTGGCCACGGCCGGACTGGATGAAATAAAGGCCCTATTGGCCAGCAATCCAGTCCTGACCGCGCCAAATACTGGCGAACCAATGCTATTATACATAGCTGCAACACACCAGGTTGTAAGCACAGTGCTCGTCATCGAACGAGAAGCATACAGACACAAGTTCCCGCTGCAAAAGCCGGTATATTACGTGTCCACTGTCCTCACTCCATGCAAATCCCGATACCCACACTATCAAAAGATAGCATACACGGTCTTCATGGAACCCCGGAAGCTACGACACTACTTTCAAGAGTGTTCGATTACGGTGGCCTCCAAAGTACCACTCAATGACATAATAAATAACCGCGATGCTACGGGCCGGATTGCCAAATGGGCTATCAAGCTCCTTCCGTTTGACATTACATACAAACCACGGCGAGCGATTAAGTCGCAAGTACTGGCTGACTTTGTCGCCGAATGGACAAAAGCCGAACTCCCTAAAGAGTACGACGCCTACTCCAATTGGATCATGCACTTCGACGGCTCTAAAATGTTGGCCGGACTGGGAGCGGGTGTTGTCCTAACATCCCCCACCGGAGACACGGTCCAATACGTACTCCAAATATTATACACAGACTCCAACAACACAGCTGAATATGAGGCTCTGTTGCATGGTCTTCAGATGACAGTCTCTATGGGAATTCAACGCCTAGAAGTGTGTGGGGAGTCGAACCTTGCAATATCGCAAATAAATGGAGACTTCGAGGCCAAGGATCCGAAAATGGTGGCCTACCATAATGCCGTCCTTAAAACGTCAGCTCGGTTCGAGGGGCTCGAATTCCACCATGTGGTCCGAGAAAACAATCAAGAGGCGAATATCCTTGCCCGCATCAGCGCTAAACGCGACCCCGCCCCACCTAATATTTTCTTGGAAAGGCTGTTCAAGCCATCCGTGGTATGGGAAGGGGAGACTGGCAATACCAGTCCGGCTCCGAACACAACCCCGGATTCTGAACCATCTGACGTAAATGGAGGCTCTGCCACTGAAATAACACCTTCGGCCCACGAAATCATGGTTGTCATCGCCCCGTGGACCGAGCCCTTCTTGGCCTACCTAAATAGGCAAGAGCTCCCTGAGGACCAAAATGAGGCACGTTGTATTGTGTGGTGTTCCAAGGCCTACAAAATCCGTGAAGGAGAACTCTATAAGAAAAGTTCCCCCGGAGTGCTCCAAAGATGCATCTCCGAAGAGGAAGGGCGGCAGCTCTTGGCCGAAATCCATGCCGGACTCGGTGGGCACCACACTGCAGCTCGGGCACTTGTAAGCAAGGCCTTCCGTATAGGTTTTTACTGGTCGACAGCCCGGGCAGATGCACAGGACCTTGTCCAACATTGCGTCGGTTGCCAACTCTTTGCCAATCAGAGCCATATGCCCCCTACCGCTCTCCAAACAATCCCCATAACTTGGCCTTTCGCGGTCTGGGGGCTGGATATGGTCGGACCTCTTAAAGGGGGAAGCCATAAGAAAAAAAATACTTATTGGTCATGGTAGACAAGTTCACCAAATGGATAGAAGCCAAACCAGTTAAAACGGCCGAATCCGGACTAGTGATAGACTTCATATCAGGGGTTGTACACTGTTACGGCATCCCCCACAGCATCATCACTAACAATGGCTCAAATTTCACAGTCGACAAGATGAAAACTTGTTGCGGCAAGGCATTAAGCTCGACTACGCCTCTGTCTATCATCCCCAAACAAATGGTCAAGTCGAACACGCAAATGGTCTCATAATGAGCGGCATCAAACCCAGACTATTGTGATCCTTGAAGGAATCGTACACGCACTGGGTCGAGGAGCTCGACTCTGTACTCTGGGGGCCGCGGACCACGCCGAATCGTACCACCGGATACACACCATTTTTTATGGTGTACGGCGCAAAAGCAGTGCTACCCTGCGACATAATCCATGACTCACCTCGCGTGCACATGTATGAAGAGAAGGAAGCCGAGCTAGATCAGCAGGACAACTTAGATGCCCTGGAGGAGGAGCGTGATGTCGCAAAAGCCCGTTCCGCATTCTATCAACAGCAGGCTCGAAGGTATCAAAGCCAAGAAGTGTGGGCCAAAACCTATAATGTTGGCGAACTCATTCTACGCCTACCGGAGAAGAAGAAGGACAAGTTCAAACCCAAGTGGTAGGGTCCCTTCATCATTGATAAAGTTCTCACCGGAGGAGCATACCGTCTGTGCAATACATCTGATAACAGACTCGAGCCGAACCCATGGAATGCGGCTAGACTCCGAAGATTCTACGCCTAGTGCCGAACTCAGTGTTCGTCTTCTTACCTCCGCTCTTTCAGTTATGTTCTCCTTCTTCCTTTCTCGCCCTCTTTACCTTTTTCACATAAAGCCTTAAATGCTGTACGGATGCTTTGATCGCTCCAGCCGCATTATGTGTGCTCACTATACCTGGGGGCTTCCTATACGGAAGCTGAATATAATTACTCTTATGGCTTCCTGCCCACCACATATGCGTATTTTTTCCATATGTGCCTTTTCTTCACCATTATATGCATCGATATGACTTAAGTTTTGGCCATGCTGGGTTGCCTAGCTCTTGTGTTTATGCCCTACGTTCCCGTTAATTCGGCTAGGGCATAAGGGGAGCACCTCTGCGATTGTTACTGCCAGTTCAGCCAGATGTGTACCTCAGACTGGGTGAAGCCGAAAGCTAGCGTTCTTAAGGGAATATTCGGTCGGTGAACAAAAGATGTTTTTTGTTCATTACAACATGAATCCCCAGATGTTTTGTTTCCTGCGCTTCTGTTCGTAGTTCGGACATGCACATCGATGCATGCGTACCCAGGGAAAGGAACCCCTAACGGAACTATTCTCTCTGGAAGATGTTTCTTACTATCCATGTAATATAACATAACTAGTTGGGTACTTGTCTGTTCAAGCACTTATGACCCCTATGCCTGGTTTCCACGCATACCCTGGTTTTACATAACTGAGCGGGTATTCGGATACACCCCGGACTGTCGGGTTTGGGGGGCTGAAGCGAAAAGGTCCGCCATGACAATTGATTTTCAATCTGGCTAGGGACTACATAGGTCCATTGAATTACATAGTCACTTGGACTGGCTATATTCTTCCTCTATACCATCCAACAAGCTGTCTAGCCTACAATCCTATTGGGAATACTTTGCGGCTAACGCTACTTGGTCATATACCATACTTACGGGAATCTCTTGCCCATCTGACCCCACCGGTCCGACTTCGGCCATATGGTTTGGGTCAGCCTTGGCATATCACGTCTTCACCATGGCCCAGGCTTCCCTTGCACCTTGTCGACAAGCTGATATCTTCCATAATCGTAAGCGCCACCGTGCTCCTTTGAGCATCTCCACAAGCTCGCCCATGCCTCCTGGCAGGGAGGAGGACGGCCACAAGGCCCTGGCAATACCCTGCGTCACCTGCCGAGCTCGTTCATGCAGTTGTGAAAGATCTTGAAGCAAATCACCTGCGGATCCGGGCATCTCCTCTTCAAGACAGCCCGTCAGCATAACTACAAACATAACTCTGTTAATTCGCTTCCTCGCCGAACTGTTCTGTAGTTCGTTTAAGCACTTACTATAAATGTCGTGTCGAAGCCTCATGTTCTCCTTTACGGAGTCAGCAAGCTGAGCCCGAACATCTGCCAAATCGATACTCAGTTGGATATTGGCATCTTGGAGATTATTTTTCTCTTGAATAACCTGCGTCAGCACACGCTCGCCCGCCTTCAGCTGACTTCGCAGATATGGCTCATTATCTTTCACGATCTTCGGATTCTCTCCGGGATTGTTTGTAGAATCTTTTTTTAGATTTGTAAACCATGCCGAATAAATAACTCGTAGACGTCCTTACAAATTCCTTTATCAAGGCAAGTATTACCAGAAGAGGCCTTTTGGGACTCCTCTAGTCCGGCAACTGCAGCCTTTAGCTGGGTCTTGCATTCCTCCAGCTCTTGAGATAAATGGGTATTCTTCTCTACAAGAACCTATGCATACAATGATCCATAAATCAGTTGTGCCAACTGTTTCAAGTCTCAGGGGCTACTGCTACACATACTTATCAAATTTTCTTACCCGTATATCCTTCGCATACTGGTCCGTTGCTCTGGCAAGTCCATCTTGAGCGGCGCAGATATATGCGTCTCCGGAGTTAAAGGCATTGAACGCCTCTTCGGAAAAAATACTATTGCAGAGTACGGTCTGTCTATGCCGGTGGTTCATGGCGCTCTCCACTTCGGAATTTGTAGTGGAAAGCCTGTCCACATCCTCTATAGGAGGACGATTCGCCGCTGTCCCCATGTCAGCCTCCACCCGTGAGTCCGGTTCAGGAATCCGGCTGCTTGAGGCGTGGCCGGCAGGGTCTCCGGATATAGTCTGGCGGCTACTCTTTCTGCCAGGACATAATGAAAACTGTCACATTTCAGCAAAAATAATCACGGAGCAAGTTTAATTTGTACCTCTGCGCCGACGTCTCAATCCTAACCGCCTTCCTCTTAAGCCTGCCCGGCCGGGTGCCCTTTGCTGATGAGCCCCCGCGGGCTCAGCACGGTGTCCCGATGGCCGTTTCTATAAAAATGCAACGTGTGTGCATAAGGTATGGCATAATTCGGAAGTTAGGGCTTTGCCTTTACTTACATTCGACACCGGGAGCAGCCCGGGATAATCGGCGAGGATGGCCACCAAGGCGCCGTCACAACTTGCTTGATAGAATGTCCCGTCGACAAGCTCCACAGATATATCCGGATCCTCTTCAAGTCCGGGGTCGAGAGCTCGGCCAGGATCCTCTGGCTGCGGAGATGGGCGATTGAACTCCTTCACGGCCCTTTTCAGTTCCTGCTTTAAAAATAGCAAGGTGAATGGTGGTGACAAAGGACACAAGAGTGAATAGAGTTGAGTAAATAATGACAACTTACCCAGCTTGGGGGGTTGTACATGAAAAAATCATCCCGCGGCTTAATGCAGAGGAACTCCTCTTCTTCTCCTTTATACAAATCAGACAATATTTTCGCCAGAGCGGTGGCGGAGTCCGGACCTTTACGACCGCAGCGGGTGGCGTCATCTTCTCCGTTGAAGTGCCACATGGGTTTCCCCCGATATTGAAGTGGCTGCACCCCCCGCATTATGCATATTGACATAACTTCTATTATTGTCAGTCCTGATTGGGCCAGTATTTTTATCCTGCCCATCAGATAGAGGACTTCTCTGTTGTCTTCCTCCTGGGGGCTCCGAGGGTGCCAACTTTGGCGTTTCTTTAGCGGGGCATTGGTGAACTCAGGAAGGCCTGGCCGGACTGGGTCCGGAAGAGGAACATCATCTACATAAAACCACTCCGAAGGCCAGTCTTTGGATGCCTTCCTTGGAGTGCCGGACAGGTATCCGGCCTGGGCGACGCGCCATATTTCTGCTCCGCCCACTTGATATATAGATCCCTCCTGATTGCGAGGGACTAGGCAAAATAGCCTCTTCCATAACTCGAAATGAGCTTTGCAGCCCAGGAATAGCTCGCAGAGGGCAACGTAACCTATGATGTGCAGTATGAAGGCAGGAGTGAAGTTATGCAGCTGGAGGCCGTAGAACTCCAGGAGCCCGCGGAGGAATGGGTGGATTGGAAACCCAAGTCCTCTCAGCAAATATGGGACAAGGCATATCCGCTCCCCCCTAGATAGGTTAGGAAAGTTCTCCGCTTGCTCCCCACCGTTATAGGTGGCTAGTCCGGCTCGGACAGGGACCATATATGCAGGTGGAAGAAACCCTTGGGTCTGCAACTCTACTAAACGGCTATGGGGGACAAAACACTTTTTCCAATCACCCGACATAGAGCTATGGGAGCAAGAAGAGGAGCTGCGGCGACCGGCCATGATGGAATGGTTTTCTGGACGCGCTTTGTTGAATGCTTGCTTGGGGGGAGATGGTGAGATTTGGATCTGAGGATCCCCGTCTCTTCAAATAGATGGTTCGCTTACAGGGTCAAGGTGGCAAATGTAAAAATGCCTCGGCTCCTCGTATTCACTCGACACATGGAGATAGCCATTATTGAAGCACAGAAGCCGAGGAGTACGACATTAATGGGAAGCCGAACACTGTTTGCTATGACAGGTACTCTGGATTTGGAGAAGAACCCGCCTTGCAATGCCGAAGACAATCTGCGCGCTGGACTCATCTCATTGAAGCCTGGTTCAGGGGCTACTGAGGGAGTCCTGGATTAGGGGGTATCCGGACAGCCGGACTATATACTTTGGCCGAACTGTTGGACTATGAAGATACAAGATTGAAGACTTCGTCCCGTGTCCGGATGGGACTCTCCTTTGCGTGGAAGGCAAGCTTGGTGATTCGGATGTTAGATCTCCTTCTCTGTAACCGACTCGATGTAACCCTAGCCCCCTCCGATGTCTATATAAACTGGAGGGTTTAGTCCAGAAGAGGGACAATCATAATCATAGGCTAGCTCCTAGGGTTTAGCCTCTACGATCTCGTGGTAGATCAACTCTTGTAATACTCATATCATCAAGATCAATCAAGCAGGAAGTAGGGTATTACCTCCATCGGGAGGGCCCGAACCTGGGTAAAACATCGTGTCCCCTGCCTCCTATTGCCATTAGCCTTAGACGCACAGTTCGGGACCCCCTACTCGAGATCCGCCGGTTTTGACACCGACAGCAGGCTCTCACACCTGCTATCGTTCTGCGCAATGAAGACAACACCATTGATCTGTCAAGTGATGAAGATCTTGCAGATGATGCTCTGGAATAGTTGATCAAGAGCAAACAGGAGGCTGAAATCTTCCAGGATCTACCTCTGTTCGATGCTGACATTCTCAACAACTTCATTGATGAATGGTTCGAGAATCAAAACATCAACATTGATGATTTGGAGCTGCCAGTGGACATCAACGTCAGTTTTCAAGGGGGCATTGCCAACGAACTTGCCATTGCTCAGAAAATTGTTGAGCTGAAGAACAAGATCAACTATGAGAAGGCACAGTTCAAGAAGCATATGGCCAGACTCAATGTTGTCGATGTGCATAACTTCAAGCAAATGATGCATGACCTCAAGGACAAGTTCAACAAGAAGCATGAAGAAGCCAAAGGCTCATGCGAGCGCATGAAGTACTATGCGCAGAAGTATGTGCAAGCGCACAATGAAGCTGAGAAGAGAAAGGCACTTGGGCGTCCAGGCATCAACCCCAAGCTTGTTGCAAAGAAGAACAAGAAGCCTGCTGAAGCCAAACCCAATGCTCCAAGGCAGGAATGACCTAGCATTGTCTTCCCTGATAGCATGACTGGCTCGAAGCCAAAGGTCGAATCAGCAGCTTCTGAGCAAAAGAAAACTCGGCTAGCTGAGGCTAAAGCCCGCAAGAGGAAGCTTCAAGACGCCCCTGACACTGCTCCCTCCAAGAAGAAGCTGAAGACTAAAGCTTCAAAGTCTTCATGCAAAGAGCGTGTTTCTGCCCAAGAACCGCTGGTCATCGAACCAGTCTGTGTTGCTCTACCTGCCTCTGCCAATCGCGAGTGCCGTCTAGTGATTCATGAGCCTGCTTCCAAAGAGGCTCCTGAAGATGAAGAAATTCCAGCTACTGATCCCATCACAATTGAAGACATTGGTCATGAGGACCATGTTGATGATGATGAAGTCCTTCCTCATATTGAACCAAATCCCGTGGTATCATCGCCTGCTCCAACGAGCAGTGAGTTGATAAGTATTGGTCGTCCTCTGACTCCCCGTCCCATGACACCAATCACTCAAGATATGCCATTGGATGATGAAGCTATTCTGTGCACTCCAACAGCTCAAGTCACCATTCCGGTGCGTGAGACTAGTCAAGAAAGTCCTGAAGACTTTGATTTCACAATCCCTTCACCTCAAGCGTCACCTTCCTCCAAAAGGCTTCGCAAAGGACCTAGGCCTTAGGCCTCCATGTCAAGCATTCCATAAGAAGATGTGTTACCCACTAGCTCAGTAGCACGTCAAGTGTTCCTTGACGCCATCCCTTTTGAAACTGCTCATGAGTCTAAAGCAAAGGCTGTTGAAGACATTCCGACTACATCAGCCGATGAAGACAAAGAAGATGATCAAGAAATTACCCCCCTACTAGTGAAACTGTTGTGCGAGAAGAATAAGTGATTGTGGTTGACCCTCCAGTGATTGAAGCCATGGAGGTTGAAACCAATGTGGCTGGCGCCATCAACACCACTGAAGCTAATGACACTGTCATGGCTGAAGAGAATGTGGAGCCTGAAGTCAATGCTGCAACTGAAGATATTGTGCAGCCAATCACATCCGTTGTAACTGTTCCTCCACCAGTGCCACACACTATGGAATGACCTTACAATCGTGGTGAGTTGGTGACTGCCAGATGGACCATTATGGTACCACCCTCTACTCCAGGCCCTCAGTACGATTATCATGTGGAGCAAAGGCCTCAAACTCTGAAGCCAAAGCCAAGACTGCTAAGGATTCCAAGTGTTGCAACAACCCATGGATCTTTCAGTGTGCTTAGCTTTAGAGAGCACAACACATTCTTTGACAGCGCGAAGAACCCATACAGGAAGCCCATGATCTCCTCTGATAGGTTTTGGAGCCGTCAGCAACGAAGCTATTATTCTCACATCATATACAACCAAGACCGGATTTTTCCTCATAAGCGTCTGGAATGTGATGCTATTGCTGGGCTGCCTTGCCTTGAAGAGGCTCTTGACTGCTTCAAAGACGTTGGGCTGCTGCCATTTGTGACTGATAAAGAGCACTAGAACAAAGAGCTTCTGCTACAGTTTTACGCAACATTGCACATTCGAGGCTACAACATGGATCCAAAGACTTGGATCCTTGAGTGGATGATAGGTGACGTCCATCATGAAGCCAAAGCTCAGGACATCATTGATCCTACTTCCCTGCCCACTCCTGGCAAGTTGTATGAACCAGGTTGTCAGCTCCATCAAAATGAACTGCAAAGCATCTTTCAGAAGTCAGAGCCCAACATGAGCCAGATGCTGAGCATGATGAAGCCATTGCCCCATGACGCCGAATACCCCAAGGAGTTCTTTGTCAAGGACCTCGAGTACTTGCCCCACATAGTATATCATATTCTCAGGCATACTCTATGGCCCATCAAAGGCAACTCGTCAGAAGCTGAACTCGAAGGCGCCATGAAGACTTTGGTCTTCTATATCATCAATGGCATCAGATTCAATACTCAGGATTTCTTCATCCGATAACTTGCTGCTTCTGGCATTGATATCTTTGGGTTGAAGTTTTATGCTCCCTGGATTATGCACCCGATCAAGCTTCATTCCATTGTCGACTATCGATATTCAGCACACAATCACGTTGTATTGTTGCCTAAAGTTGACATGTCCTATGAAGGCATCTACACTGATCCAGTGAAGAAGCCACTCCACTTGCAGAATGCTGAATATCAAAGCATCACTCAACCTATTGAAGGCATTCATGTACCAAATTCTGCTACTCCTGCTTATCCCTGGCTGGCAACTTGCGTTTGGCGCATCCTGCCAATACTGAAGCCACTGCCAGCACAATTGCTCAAAGGCCTCAGAAGCGTCCCTGTGTCCTCAACGACTGTGAGCTTCTGGTATCTCTGCATCAAAAGCAGGATAGGCATCATGAATGGCTGAAGCGCCAAATGCAGAGTCTTCTGGTTGATGTCAATCGCATTTGCAACTTGGCCACCAAGAACTCTTTCGTCGTGCATGAAGCCTGTCGGCGGTCCTAGAAGAGCCTTACATTGCTCTTCTCTAAATATGATCTTCGAGAAGATGGCTTCACAGAGAGATTCAAGTTTGACTCCAGGTTACTGCAATCTGCAAGTTGGGGTCCAACACCTTCCATTGAAGATTCTAAGTATTCATCTTCGGCTGCAACTATTGTTATGAGAGTTGTCGATGAAGAAGACGATGCCACTTCACCATCGTTAGCTACACTGCATCAAGATTCTGCACCAGGCCCGTCTGCACCACCCAACTCCAACATCGACCCTGCTGCCCCAACATTGTCTCCACCTGGGAACGCGTAGAAACTCTATGTCTTCAAACCTTTTTGGTCCTTACTGACAAAAGGGGGAGAAGCATATGAGGTTGGTAGTCTTCGAACGGGTCCATATGTGGTGGTTGCCTTATTTTGCTAAGTGCTTGCAACTCTCGTTTTGAAACTATTTGGCTCTTGAGTTGTAACACTTAAACTTGATGGTCGTCTGCTACTTTTGCTGCTACTTTGTGATGCGATGATAAATTCTGCATGAAGTCATTCTGCAGACGTCCATTTCTCATTATGCATATCATTATCTTCATTATTTTCATATATGCATGATGAATTGTCTTCATAATTGAAGATGGTTGAGGGAGTTCCGGACTAGGGGGTGTCCGGATAGCCGAACTATCATCATCGGCCGGACTCCAAGACTATGAAGATACAAGATTGAAGACTTCGTTCCATGTCCGGATGGGACTTTCCTTGGCGTGGAAGGCAAGCTTGGCGATACGGATATGTAGATCTCCTACCATTGTAACCGACTCTCTGTAACCCTAGCCCTCTCCGGTGTCTATATAAACCGGATGGCTTTAGTCCATAGGACGAACGACAATCATACCATAGGCTAGCTTCTAGGGTTTAGCCTCCTTGATCTCGTGGTAGATCCACTCTTGTAACACACATCATCAATATTAATCAAGTAGGACGTAGGGTTTTACCTCCATCAAGAGGGCCCGAACCTGGGTAAAACATCGTGTCCCTTGTCTCCTGTTACCATCTGCCTAGACACACAGTTCGGGACCCCCTACCCGAGATCCGCCGGTTTTGACACCGACATTGGTGCTTTCATTGAGAGTTCCTCTGTGTTGTCACTGATAGGCTCGATGGCTTCTTCGAACATCATCAACGACGCAGTCCAGGGTGAGACCTTCCTCCCCGGACAGATCTTCGTATTCGGCGGCTTCGCACTACGGGCCAATTCGCTTGGCCAACCGGAGCAGATCGAAAGCTACGCCCCTGGCCATCAGGTCAGATTTGGAACTTTGAACTTCACGGCTAACATCCACGGGGACTTGATCCTTGATGGATTCGAGCCACAGCCGAGCGTGCCGCACTGTCACGGCGAGCATGATTTAGCTCTGCAACCGGACAGTACCCTGGAGGCCGCACTCCAACCCGCTCCGATCTTCAATTCGGAGCCGGCTATGCAGATCGAGGACGGATGGCTAGACACCGCCTCGGGGGCTGCAACCTCTATGGCGATAGAGCCGAACTCTGACTTTGTCCCTCATGAAGCTCGTGACTCCGAGGTGCCGGACTCCTTGCCGGACTCCGAACCTCCCGCGCCCCCTCCGATCGAATCCGATTGGGCGCCGATCATGGAGTTCACCGCAGCGGACATCTTTCAACACTCACCTTTTGGCGACATCTTGAGTTCGCTAAAGTATCTCTCGTTATCAGGAGAGCCCTGGCCGGACTGCGGCCAGGACGGTTGGGATGCGGACGACGAAGAAATTCAAATCCCACCCACCACCCACTTGGTAGCCACTATCGACGATCTAACCGACATGCTAGATTACGACTCCGAAGACATCGACGGTATGGACGACGACGCCGGAGATGACCAAGAACCAGCGCCTAATGGGCACTGGAAAGCCACCCCAATTCACGATGTATACATGGTGGATACACCAAAAGGAAGCGACAATGAGGAAAAACGGGACGTGGCGAAGGACAACTCCCCCAACAAACAACCAAAACGGCGACGCAAGCGCCGCCCGAAGACCGGCCTCGATAAAAGCGGCACCCATACAGACCCGGCCCTAGAGCAGGGCGAAGCAGTGGACGACGCACATGCCACCAAGCAGCCATCCGAACATGATGAACTGGACAAGCAACCCATCCCCGGCGAAGATGATCTCACATCACCAGAGCATACGAACCTTCATAAAACGCTCGTCGCCACTACAAGAAGTTTGAAGAAGCAAAAGCGGAAGCTCAAAACAGCGGAGGAAGCACTCAGAATGATATGGAGCAAAGTACTCAACACCGCAGATAAATATGGCACTAGTCACCAGACAAAGAGCTACCCGAAGCGCAAGCTGTTGCCCGAATTTGACAAGGAGGCCTTAGAGCCCCCGCAGTCAAAAAAGAAAGAAGCCGCCTGGCTGGATAGACGACCAGATGACAGGCCAAGAACAACAAGGGGCGCCGCACACAAGCCGACACACGATCAGCATAAAGATCCCCGGAAAAAGGATGACCCAGCGAGGTCTATATATGGGCCAAAAAAGAAGACTCCAGGAAGCAACATAACCCGCCGAGCATTTGAAGACAACAGCACACCCAAATACAGGGGCGCCGCACACCCACTATGTTTCACCGGCAAGGTACTGGATCATGGATTTCCAGCGGGATTCAAACCCGTAAACATAGAGGCATATGACAGAACAACAGATCCCGGAGTCTGGATTGAGGATTATATCCTACACATACATATGGCCAGAGGAGACGATCTCCATGCCATAAAATACCTACCCCTCAAGCTCAAAGGGCCAGCTCGGCATTGGCTTAAAAGCTTCCCAGAAAATACCATTGGAAGCTGGGAAGAGCTTGAGGATGCATTTCGAGCAAATTTTCAGGGGACTTATGTCCGCCCTCCGGATGCAGACGATTTAAGTCACATAACTCAACAGCCCGGAGAGTCAGCACGCAAATTCTGGAACATGTTCCTCACTAAAAAGAACCAAATAGTCGACTGTCCGGACGCTGAAGCCTTAGCAGCCTTTAAACACAACGTCCGAGACGAATGGCTCGCCAGACACCTCGGCCAGGAAAAACCAAGAACAATGGCCACACTAACAAGCCTCATGACCCGCTTTTGCGCGGGGGAAGACAGCTGGCTGGCTAGATGCAGCACCAGCGACCCGAGTACATCCGAAGTCAGGGATGGAAATGGGAAATCACGACGCAGAAAAGATCAGCGCCGGAATAAGGAAATGGCCCAAATAGTATGGCGGTCAACGCCGGATTCAAAAGCTCTCGGCCGAACAACAAAACAGTGCCCCTCAAGGACAATAGTGACGAGCTATCCAACCTAAACAAGATTCTGGATAGACTATGTCAAATACATGGTACCTCTGGGAAGCCTGCAAACCATACCCACAGAGATTGTTGGGTCTTCAAGCAGTCCGACCGACTTAACGCCGAACACAAGGGGCTCGACACACCAAGCGAAAGTGACGAAACCCAAAAGCAGCACTCCGGAAAACAGAAGAGTTTCCCACTAGAAGTCAAAACAGTGAACTCACTTCATGTGATAACACGAAAACACAGCGCGGCGCCTGCCATACCAGGACACCGTCCGCAGAATGGGGATAGACCCTACCAAAATTCGCTATAGCAGCACTTCCTTCAAAGGAGTGACGCCAGGCCTTTAAGCCAATTATACAGGCTCTGTACCACTAGAGGTTGTGTTCGGTTCATCCGACAACCTTCGTCGCAAAAATCTCACTCTCCATATCGCCCCATTTCACAGTAGCCCTCGAGCACTACTGGGATGCAAAGCTTTCGCCCGCTTTAACGCAATACCACATTACACATCTCTTACACTTACAATGCTCGGTCCACGCGGCATAATCTCATTAAAGAGTAACTCCGAGTGCTCCTCGACCACGGAGAACGTGAGGCTGCCTTGACAGCCACACAATAATTTGACCTTACAGGTCAAGGCCCGTAAAAACAGGTCATTAAGACCTCGGACACGGTTAGGCAAGTCCGGCATAAATAAACAAGGGGCTTCCCAGCCGCATACCCCCTTTATAAGGGGCCGCGTGTATAAATAATGAGAGCCAATAAAGCTCAACTTTCTTCATCCTCCAAATTATATTCTATTTTAATACAACTTCTGCATGATATTTCTTGGAAACTAAGTCCTCTTTTACAGATGAAGCACGTGCTACACCCATCCAGGATACAACACAACGGAGACACAGGCGCAGACGTGCAGCAGGGACCCGTGGCAAGGATTCTTTTCAGATTAAGACCCTGCGTAAACCTTTCTTACTGTCTCTTGTTGATACACATCCCCCGGTTTCCCACCATAGCCGAGGAGGAGGCTGGCGTTTTGGCATCGGCCGCGCAGAAGTTCCCGCCTGTACCTGGACACTAGGGGCTTAGGGCATTGTTCTGCCCGGTATCATAAAGACCGAACACCTCAGGGAGTGTTCGGCGTCTCGAGTTAGGCCTTATATGCATCAGCTCCGAATCATGTCTTTGGTCAAATGTTGGGTTTGCCCGGCTCTTGTGTTTTGCTGCCTTACGTTCCGCATCGTCGGCTAACGCGGCACCAGGAGAACTACTGCGATTGTGCCCCGGTTCGGCCGGGCGAGCACCTCAGTAGAGAAAGCCGAAAACTGACTGTCATGATATAGCGAGAGACTGGTCAACCACTCGATCGACCATTGGAATGTTTAGAATTCCTCCGCTTTGACGAAGGACTGCTTCCCGGCCAGGCACATACGCGCCCCGTGTTCGGAGAAGAGCGGTGCCGCCAGGGGCTATATAGTAGCCCCACATTCGAGCTCCTATGGCTAAGTGAAAGTGATAAAGCATTATAGTCCGGTTGCCTGGTTTGCTACGCTATCACCTCCTTAAAAGGACCAAGACGTTGGATTAAGTGTGAAAAAGCGCTTTTCTTTTTGCAAACACCCCCGCACCATGTGCGTGGGGGCTGAAGCCAAAGACTGACATCTTTCAGATTATACATACATATACGGCCGCACAGGAGATAGTTCAATACTTGAACACACAAGTATAAAAAGCTATTGCATTATAAACATGATCTCAGAAATCATACATGTCATTCAAACATAACATCATTCGAGCACTACGACTCTATTAAATGAGCGCCCTGCAGGACTTCCTCAAAATAGTGCTCGGTGGGGAATCGGCTTTTGTCCGAACCCCAGGATGCAACAGCGGTGGCATCCATCTCCGCCCAGTATGTCTTACCACGGGCGAGAGCCATCCGTGCACCTTCTATGCACGCCGACCGCTTCATCGCCCCAATACGCGGCACCGCCCCAAGGAATTGCTACAACAAGCCAAAATAACTCTTCGACTTGGGCCTTTCCGGCCACAGATGAGTGACCACATCCGTCATGGCAAGTCCGGACAATCTATTCAGCTCAGCCCACTCAACTAGCCGATCACTCAACGGAAGTGGACGCTCCGGACTATGGAATTGAGACCAGAAAAGCTATTCCATTTCGTGATCCTTCTGGCTTCGGAAGTGCACGACTGCGTCCGCCGCACTCGCTGCCAAGTCCAGATAAGGATCATCCGCACCGTACAATCGGCCCAACTGAGCATACTTCGGATCCGTGAACTTCCTACGCAGCATAAATGGCTTTCCAGCCACAATGTCTCCGACCTGACGCAGTTCCTCCTTCATAGCCCGCATCGCACTACGGGCATCCTTGGCTTCGGCGTCGGCCTTCTTCAGGTCCTCTTGCTCTGCTCGGCGTTCTCTTTGAAGAACCTCCTGGCGGTCGGTAGCAACTTTTAATTTCGCGGCCATTCCGGCCATCTCCTCCCTACTTCGGCAGTGAGCAGCCTTTTCGGCTTCTAGCTCTTCCGCTGCCTTCGAGGCAGCCGCCTCGCTTTTTCTGGCTTGCTCCTTGGCCCGAGCAAGTTCTGCTCGAAGGTCTTCCACAGCAGTAGCACCATCTACATCAAGCATACAAATTGTAAGGAATGGGCATCAGCTCCCTTACTAGGCGACCGCGGAGCAACCACATACCTTGTGACTCATCAAGTCGTTTATTGACCAGCGAGATGTCCGCATCCGCAACGTCGAGTTGCCTTTTCAGCTCGGCAAATCCATCAGTCCGGCTGGCCACCGAACGTTCCGCCACCTGCATAGGAAAGGCGACAATCTATAACTGAGATTATGATCCTCGGCACGCTGTCGCTTTCGACAGCATACCAAGTCTTAGGGGCTACTATCTATACAGGGCGCACTTCATGTGCAAAACTGTCAAAAGGTATGTCATTTTTTGCGTACCTCAAACCCCGCCAGAAAACTTCCGACGGCCTCACACAACCCGCTTTCGGCAGATGAGATCCTCTCAATCACCCTACTCATTAATGTGCGGTGATCTTCTGAGATAGACGCCCTCTTGAGCAAATCCTGCAGCTCCACTGGCCGTACTCCAATGGGTGCTGAACTCTCCGGCCCCACCGGACTCGGGGAGACCCTCCGTGACGACACCTCAGGGTCGCCCGCCCCACACGATGGGGCGGCAGATGGAGGCGTTTCGCACTCCATCATCTCCGGACGAAGGTCTCCCGATGATGAGCTGTGCTGAGATGGGTTGAGATCCGAACTACAAGGTGAAAACTTCGGTTACCCTTAGAAATTAAGCAGGGATGTCCACTATTACAAAATCCCCCCCTTTTTTTACTTACGGCTCGCTAGAGGGCTGATTCCTCCGAGGAGACAGTACGGCCGGGGCTCTTCCCGGCACAGGACCTTCCGGTACAGATTTCTTTCCCCGCTTTGAGGCCTTGGCCTCCGGGTCGTCGGAAGCGGTCCTCTTCTTCCCCTGGAAGGAGGGACTCTTGATTCCTCCCTTACTGAAAGCCTCCTTGGTAGAGGTGGTAGTTCCCCTGTGCGCCCCTTTGCCCTCCTCTGAAGGTGCAACCTCCAACATTTTGATTAAACCGGGACCCTGTGTGGTCTCAGGGAGGGGGGCCGGACACCGTATCAGTTTTGCTTGTGCTATCCACTCCTGTCCAAGGGATAGCTGGTTAAAAGGCAAACCCACGATAAATAAATGGACGATGTGTCCTGACACGGGGCTACTTACTTGAGTATCCGGGTGATTGCAGCTTAGGCCATCATCCTCGGTCAATTCCGGACGCATCTCTTGCGATCCGAAGAACAGTTTGTACATCTCCGCGGGTGTCAAACCCATGAAGTGTTGAAGAGCTCGTGGCCCCTCCGGATTAAATTCCCACAGGCAGAGGGGGCGACGTTTGTAGGGCAGTAGGCGCCGGATCAACATAACATGTACCACTACGACCAGATTGATCTCCCTTTCTTGGAGGCCTCTAAACCGGTCCTGCAACAGGGGTACGTCTTTGGACGGCCCCCAGTCACGCCCCTTGTTGACCCATGACGTCAGCTGTTGTGGAGGGCCCGAGCGGAAGACGGGCGTCGGCCTCTGCCTGCTGCCCCTGGGAGCGGTGATATAGAACCACTACTGTTGCCACAAGCCGAGCTCCTCCTGAAAAGAGCCCTCGGGCCATGGAGCATCAGCCCTCTTGCTTATAACCGCCCCGCCGCACTCTGCTTGACGCCCCTCAATCATCTTCGGCTCCACGTTGAAGGTTTTGAGCCACAAGCCGAAGTGAGGGGTAGTGCGGAGGAAGGCTTCACAGACGACAATTAATGATGAGATGTGGAGGATGGACTCTGGAGCCAAGTCGTGGAACTCCAGCCCATAGTAAAACATTAGCCCTCTCACGAAGGGATCCGTCGGGAAGCCTAAACCCCGACAGAGGTGAGACACGAACATGACGCTCTCGCCAAGCTCGAGAGTAGGAATAACTTGCCCTCGGGCAGGCAGCCTATGCGAAATCTCGTAGGTTAAGTACCTAGCGTCTCTCAGCTTTAGCACGTCCTCTTCCATGACGGAGGAGGGCATCCACCGGCCTCGTAGGTCAGGGCCGGACATTGTCGAAGATCGAAGGTATCCGAATCTGGAGCCCTAGGTGTTGGAACTCGGGGCGAGGGGCGGATTCGATAGAGGATTGAAGGAAAAGAATGGGCCTTGGTCTCATTATAAAGAGGAAGAATACCAAGAGCCGTCCGGGGGGACCGTTTGGAACCCACCTTCGATGGAGGGGGCGTGGCAACGGGCGCGGTTGGTTACCCACGTCCGTATTGATGGGAATCCCAGAATAAGGGGAACACGATCTCTGCTTTGACAGGACGTGCCAAGAAAACCGCTTCGCTAAACGCGCTGAGGTGGTACAATAAAAACAATTCTAGTAAAGGCTTGGTAGTGGTGTGACGTCGCGCTACAAAATACGTCAGCAGATTGAACTTGTGTCATATTATTCTCTCTACGGTGGTACGTGGAATTTATCTTTGCAGAGCCGGACACTATCCTGATGTTCACAATCTTCTATAAATTATTCGGAGGAAGAACCCGCCTTGCAATGCTGAAGACAACATGCGCGCCGGACTCGTCGTCATTGAAGCCTGGTTCAGGGGCTACTGAGGGAGTTCTGGACTAGGGGGTGTCCGTATAGCCGAACTATCATCATCGGCCGGACTCCAAGACTATGAAGATACAAGATTGAAGACTTCGTCCCGTGTCCGGATGGGACTTTCCTTGGCGTGGAAGGCAAGCTTGGCGATACGGATATGTAGATCTCCAACCATTGTAACCGACTCTGTGTAACCCTAGCCCTCTCCGGTGTCTATATAAACTGGATGGCTTTAGTCCATAGGACGAACGACAATCATACCATAGGCTAGCTTCTAGGGTTTAGCCTCCTTGATCTCGTGGTAGATCCACTCTTATAACACACATCATCAATATTAATCAAGCAGGACGTAGGGTTTTACCTCCATCAAGAGGGCCCGAACCTGGGTAAAACATCGTGTCCCTTGTCTCCTGTTACCATCCGCCTAGACACACAGTTCGGGACCCCCTACCCGAGATCCGCCGGTTTTGACACCAACAATGGTCTCCACAAAGGAAAACCTACCATGTGCATTTGCATTCAAAAGCAAACTACTTATATGCACATATTCAGGGGCAGCCTCTTTTAATCTATAAAGAGAATGCTCATAAACCTGAACTTTCACATACTTTTATCCCCGTTGAAAACTTCAACTAGTTTGTCATCAATCACCAAAAAGGGGGAGATTGTAAATGCATCTAGTGCCACCCCTAGTTGGTTTCGGAGTATTAACGACAAACATGGTTGAGGGACTAATGTGTTTGTGAGAATTGTAGGATAACACAGGTAGTAGTCCCTCATTGATTCGGTTTACCTACCAGAGATGACCCCTAAAAATGTGTGAAGACATTGGTGGTTTGTGAAGACATTCACGATGAAGATGAGTGGGGTACAAGTGAACAAAGTCAGAGTGACTAATGTGATGCTCAACCAAATCCTATGTCTTCGAGCGAAGACAATGAGAGTGTCGGTGTCAAAACCGGCGGATCTCGGGTAGGGGGTCCCGAACTGTGCGTCTAAGGCTAATGGTAACAGGAGGCTGGGGACACGATGTTTACCCAGGTTCGGGCCCTCTCGATGGAGGTAATACCCTACTTCCTGCTTGATTGATCTTGATGATATGAGTATTACAAGAGTTGATCTACCACGAGATCGTAGAGGCTAAACCCTAGAAGCTAGCCTATGATTATGATCGTTCTTGTCCTATGGACTAAACCCTCCGGTTTATATAGAGACCGGAGGGGGCTAGGGTTACATAGACTCGGTTACAGAGAAGGAGATCTAACATCCGAATTTCCAAGCTTGCCTTCCACGCCAAGGAGAGTCCCATCCAGACACGGGGCAAAGTCTTCAATGTTGTATCTTCATAGTCCAATAGTCCGGCCAAAGTGTATAGTCCGGCTGTTCGGATACCCCCTAATCCAGGACTCCCTCAGTGGCCCCTGAACCAGGCTTCAATGACGATGAGTTCGGCGCGCAGATTGTCTTCGGCATTGCAAGGCGGGTTCCATCTCCAAATACTCCAAAATAAATTTCGAACACTTGAATCGTGTCCGGCTCTGCAAAACAAATGTCGCATACCACCGTAGAGAGAACAATATCCCACGAATCTAATCTGCTGACAACTTTACATAGCATGACATCACACCACAGCCCGGTCATTATTCAAACCGTTTTATTCTCAAGCAGCCACCGCACATATTGCGAGGCGGTTTCCTTGGCACGTCTTGTCGAAGCAGAGATCGTGTCCCCTTATCACGGGATTCTCATCAATACGGGTATGGGTAACCCAACCGTGCCATCGATCGTGGCGCTTTGGAAAATAAGTGATTTTAACAGGCAGGTGGGGAGGCGCATAGTTTCTACCGCCTTTATAAAGAGATAAGGATCCCCCATTTTCACCCACGCCTTCTTCCTCCTTTACTCATCCATTCTCGCACCCTCGAGCCCCAGCGCCCAAGTTCTCACCTTCTCCATAAGACCATTCACAACATGTCCGGAGCGGGAGGCAAGTGGATGGCCTCCTCCATTACGGAGGAGGACATTACCAAGCTTCGGGAGGCTGGATACTTGTCCGCGAACATCGCGCACAGTCTTCCGGCGAAGGGGCAGATCACCCCCACTCCGAAATCTCGGGAGAGAGTAGTGTTCCTCTCTCATTTCGTCCGCAGACTGGGATTTCCACTTCACCCATTTGTCCGCGGGCTCATGTTTTACTATGGGATAGATTTTCACGATCTAGCCCCAAATTTCATCCTCAACATCTCGGCGTTTATCGTCATGTGCGAGGCCTTCCTCCGCATCAAGCCCCACTTTGGCCTATGGCTATAAATCTTCAACGTGAAACCGAAGATAGTGAGCGGCCAGCAAGCAGAATGCGGAGGTGCCATGGTGGGCAAGATGCCCAATGTTACCTGGCTTGAAGGCTCCTTCATGGAGACCATGACGGGGTGGCAATCGGGGTGGTTCTACATCACCGAGCCACGCGACGCCAACTGGGTGGCAACCCCCGAATTCCGATCCGGCATCCCCATGCGGCTCACCTCCTGGGAAAAGAAGGGCCTTGCCTGGGGCGTACCTGCAGAGCTGACCGGACTCCAGAACTGCATCAAAAATATGATAGACAAGAAGATCAAGCTTGTCAACGTGGTCCAGGTCATGCTCTTCCGCCGATCCTCCCGTGTCAAAGACGGGCATTCAGTATGTGGGAGTTCGATCCGGCCGAACACCAGACGCTGCAATGTCTCTTTGACACGATGCATAAAGACGTTTGGAAGGTGCTGTTCAAGGTAGCCGAAGTACCTCCTCCCACTTCCGAGGACCGCAGACTCAGCGCAAAGGCCCTGCCAATCCGGTAAGCTCTCTAAATATCACAAAACGTGCCTTTCCCAGTATATTGGTGGGAGGATTTTAAGCCACCATGCTGACAAAACAGGATTATGTGGCGATGGCGGAGCGGATCGACTATCCGGCTCCGCTGCCCGAAGATCCAGCAACCGCACTCCTGACAGAGATGCTGGTTCCGACACCTTACAAGGTGCCGGAGAAGAAGGCCGAAAAGAAGGCCACGGGGACCAAGAAAGGTCTCCGACGCAAGGCTACACCGGACGCCTCGTCCGAAGATGAGGGGGAGGGAGAGGAAATTCCTCCCCTGACCAGGGAGGAGAAGAAAAGGAAGACCGCCCCATCTAGGGAGGCTGAAGGGTCCAAGAAGGCGGCCACGGGGACCAGGAAAGGTCTCCGGCACAGGGCCGTAATAGACTCGTCGTCTGAGGACACCAAGGCAGATTCCTCCCACGGAGATGGGGAGGAGAAGAAGAGAAAAGCCGCCCCACAGGGGGAGGCTAGGACGCCTAATAAGGGAAAGACATCCCTTCCGGAATACTCCCCCATGACCGCCTACAACGAGGAGGAGTGGTTGCCCATGGGTAAGCCTGTCACGCCCAATATGCGACCCTATCCAAAAGGAACTCGAAGGTCCCACCAAGGATAGACCCGCATATTGAAACGCTTTTGCAAGGTGGATATCATTACGTCAACATTACATAATAGATGGGATACATACATAAGGCATACAATGCCACACGAATACAACATCACAATACATCAGAGCATCATCCGACTACGGATGAAACACAAACAGAAACTCAAACGACATCCACCCTGCTAGCCCAGGATGCCGACCTGGAACCTATCCCCTGATCGAAGAAGCAGAAGAAGAACTCAACGCAAGCAAGCATCGCTCTCGCGTCATGATCATCGCATGAATCCTGTACCTGCAACTGTTGTTGTAGTAATCTGTGAGCCACGAGGACTCAGCAATCCCATTACCATGGGTATCAAGACTAGCAAAGCTTAAAGGGAAGGAAGGGTTAAAGTGGTGAGGTTGCAGCAGCGGCTAAGCATATATGGTGGCTAACATACGCAAATAAGAGCGAGAAGAGAGCAAGCGGAACGGTCGTGAAGCTAGCAATGATCAAGAAGTGATCCTGAACTCCTACTTACGTCAAACATAACCCAGAAACCGTGTTCACTTCCCGGACTCCACCGAGAAGAGACCATCATGGCTACACACATGGTTGATGCGTTTTAATTCGGATCTGGTGTCAAGTTATCTACAACCGGACATTAAAAAATTCCCATCTGCCAATAACCACAGGCACGGCTTTCGAAAGATTATACCCTGCAGGGGTGTCCCAACTTAGCCCATGACAAGCTCTCGCGATCAACGAAGGAATAGACCTTCTCCCAGGAAGACCCGATCAGACTCGGAATCCCGGTTTACAAGACATTTCAACAATGGTAAAACAAGACCAGCAAGACCGCCCGATGCGCCGACAATCCCGATAGGAGCTGCACATATCTCGTTCTCAGGGCAACACCGGATGAACACTACGTACAACTAAAACCAGCCCTCGAGTTTCCCTGAGGTGGCGCTGCAAGTGGCTCTGGTTCGGACCAACACTTAGACAAGCACTGGCCCCGGGGGGGCTGTAATAAAGATGACCCTTGGGTTAATTACTCCCAAGGGAAATATAGGTGGTGGTGAGGCAAATGGTAAAACCAAGGTTGGGCCTTGCTGGAGGAGTTTTATTCAAAGCGAACTGTCGAGGGGGTCCCATAAATCACCCGACCGCGTAAGGAACACAAAATCCGGGAACATAACACCGGTATGACGGAAACTAGGGCGGCAAGAGTGGAACAAAACACCAGGCATAAGGCCGAGCCTTCCACCCTTTACCAAATATATAGATGCATTAATAATATAAGAGATATTGTGATATCCCAACCAAAATCCTGTCCACCATGGAGCAATCGTCAACTTCACCTGCAACTAGCAACGCTATAAGAGGGGCTGAGCAAAGCGGTAACATAGCCAAGCAACGGTTTGCTAGGAAGGGTGTCAAAGGTTAGAGGTTCATGGCAATTTGGGAGGCTTGAAGAACAAGTGATAGGTAGCGCAACATAGCGATAGAACGAATCAACTAGCATAGCAATGATAGTATTGAGATCCAGGGTAGCGGTCATCTTGCCTGAAATCCCGCTAGGAAGAAGAACGAGTCCATGAAGAAGACAAGCGGACGTAGTCGAACGAATCCTCACAATCGCAACATTACCGGAACTAAGAAGCAACACCGAAAAGAAACAAACAACATGGTAAACACACAAGCATAATCATGGCATGATGCACAATCAAGTATGATGCATGTCCGGTTTAAAGAGGCATGGCATGGCAAACTGCAACACACAATACTACAAATTAAGTGGAGCTCAATATGCAACGAGTTGCATATTGACAAAACACCACATGCAATTATTTAGTTTGATCTCGGTTATGTACCCAACAATATTAAATGTTGTTAAACATGGCAAGAGGTGAAACATAATAAAGCCATCTATTTAGGCAAATTTAAATAAGGCCGGAATAATAAACAACAAGTCCGGAAAATCCCCATGTGCATATTTTAGATTCGGTACTGTTCTTCCCTAAACCATATTTTAATGTTGTTAAACATGCAAGATGAGTGCACCAAGTTAATCTAGGCATTTTTCCACCCCATTTACATATAAAGTTTATTAAAATTGGAGCTACGGCTACTTAGTTATGAAATAAAGCATTTTAACATGGCATGTTAGCAAATTTAAACAAACAACAAGTTAAACATTTTAAACATGGATGAAAATGGCATATTATGAAACTAGATGAAATTCTAAGCATTTTACATATATAGTTTGTTTAATTTGGATGCATGCATGTTTAGTTATTAACAATACAAAACAGTGGCATTCCTGTAATTATGCATGCATTGGAAAAATAGAAAAATCATCAGCAGGGGAAAAAAATGTAGCCGGGCCGAAATAGATGGATCTGCGCTGCTCACATTAGGCTCCAGGGAGCTGGCAGATCTGGGCCCGATGTGGTGCAGGAGTGGCTGGAGCTGGGCCAGTGGCTGGATAGGCCAACGCGGGCGGCACACGGTCAACCGGCAAGATGAGCGGGCGTCCTCTGCTCGACTGGAAACAGAGCCGCGGCGGCGCGGGACGCAGAGGGGACTTGAAGCGGCGGGCGCGATCTCTGGCAGCTCGAGGCGGAGGTGGCCAGCGGAGGCTCGGTCCAGGAGGGGTCGCCGAGGCTTGGTGCGGACGAGGCGAGGTAAGGCGGATGCGCTCCGAGAAGAAGATGGCGGCGGGTGGAGGCGCGGCGACCTGGAGGCGGGGACGATGCCGGAGACACAGGGCCTTGTCCGATCGGATGAAGACGACGACGAACAGAACAAGATGGCAACGGGAGCTGGGGGTTCCTCCTCCTCGCTCCCCTGCTCGATGCAGGAGCAGACGCCGGCTGGATTTGGGGCGCTGAAGACGGGCACCAGCGGCGAAGAAGCTCCAGGACGGCGGCGGCGACATGGCTTGACCCGGAGCTCCATCGGGCGACCATGGCTGTTCCCTAGACAACCAACAGGGAGAGACGTGAGGCGAGGGAAGAGGGAGAGAGAAACAGGAGGAAGGAGAAACACGGGGGAAGGAGACGGGTCCTGCCGGCTTCGTTGCTGATGGCGTTTGGGTGCCCCGGCGAGCTGCGGCTCGTCGCCGGCAGCGACGGGAACGGAGGAGAGGCTCGGGCGAGGGGCTGCTGCCTCGGTTCGAACCAGATCAAGCGGGGCCAGGGTTGCACGGGTTGGTTGGCTGGAAGTGGCTGCGCGAGAGGATTGGTCAGATGGGATTTGGAGGGATCCTGAGGTGGGAGGTGGCGGCGGCGCGACCGAACAGGCTCCCTAGGTTTTAGGGTTGGACTAGTTTAGGTAGGGTTTCATCTGCTATATATAGCAGGTAAGAATTGGGTAGGGAAACTAGCCCCTCCGATCGAAACCGGACGGACGGGAAAAAAATAGGCTAGGGAGTCCAATAAAGAAAATAGAGATATTTTATAGATGTTTGGGGATGATCTGAATGCAACGGTGATGATTGAGCGGGTCGGGTTCGGGGAAGTTTTCAGACGCACGAAAGAGGGGGGTCGGACCCTCGGATCTCGATCTGGCGGCTCCAGACGTGAGGGGGGGGGGGTATGTTGGACCTAGGGGGCTGTGTAGAATGCCTTGGGCTGAGAAGAGAGGGATGAAGTGTGGCCCGGCACGGTTTCCGGATACCGAAAACGTCCGACGATAGACCGGCTATATTGCGGTTATAAATATAACGGTTGGGAAGTCAAACGAACTCCGAATGCGATGAAACTTGGCAGGCGGCCTGTCTACACTATAATAAGACCGCACGACAAGTTGCAACCGATTCCGAGAACATTTTTATGCCACTTATAAAATAATATTTCGGAGGTGCCGCGGGCGCGTGCGAGTGTGGTCGGGCTCAGAAAGGACAACGGAGAGAACCGGTGGAACCCGAACGGATGCAAGTTTTATGAAAACATATGGATGCGATGCACATGATGCTATGAGATGAGATGCATAACAAGAACAAAATGCAAAACAAACGACAAAAACCCAACCACGAAGGAAATATCATATAGCATCTCCGGAAAAGGCAAGAGTTGGAGTTACGAATATGGAAAGTTGTATCCGGGGCGTTACAACACTCCACCACTACGAGAGGATCTCGTCCCGAGATCTAGGATGGCACCGTAGGGAAAAGGAAGAGGAAGATAAGCGGTAAAACTAAGTTGCTTCTTCGACCAATGAGTGAAACCACGAACCTTGAGAGGTTGAGCAAAATGAAAGGAAGAATACAACGAAGATGAGCAAAGTTGAAAACACTCCGTTAGAAAAGAGGAACAAGGGATACGACGAGAACCAAGAGGTTTAGTGATAAGATAGATATTGAAACCACTCCGGTTAAAACTAGATGGAGGAGAGGAAGAATTCGGGCAGCACTCCGGTTGAGCATGGAAGGAATAGAACATGAACTTACAAGATGAGAGGATACTTGATGAGATCAACAACACACTACCTCCGAAACTATTGAAAGAATGGCACAAGGGGTAAGAAAGATTTCAGACAGCACTCCGGTTGAGGAAGGAGGCAAAACTTGATAAGATGAGAGAACTCGAATGAAAACACGACACACCGGTTAAATGGATAAGAGAGAAAAGAACACGATCCTCACAATTGAGATTATGAGTGAAAAGAGCAACATTACAATGCCTCCGAAAGAAAGAATAGAAGATAGATCATTGGAATAACAGAATGTAGGAGAAAAAGCCAACTTCTGCCACAAGTGAGCTTGGAAAGCATCCTTCCAAGATGGTTACAACGAGGTTGTTGGAAAGCCAACAACGAAAAGAATAAGCTTGTAGTGGGCTTATGGAAAACATCCCAAAATTGAGGCGAAATTCTGCCACTAACGGAAACAATAGATTGGATTGAGGACAACAAGAAGATGACAACTCCTTTTGCCGAGAGGATAGCAGAAAAAAACCTGGATCATTGATAAGCACCACAATAGCAACATTCCTTAGGGAAGGCTTTAGGTGAAATATGACACGAGATAACTCCAACGAAGAGATTAATATGGGTTGAAACAATTCATGATCGGAGAGAAAATGATGGTTTTACCATATCTCATTCTTGACAACTTGCGAATCATAAAACTTGAAGGGAAACTGTCAAGAATGATATAACACCATCTCAAAAGATAAGGTAGAAAGAATTGCACTTTGGAATGCAAGATGAAGAATACTTGAGCTTCTCAAAACAAGACATGTGTTTAGCACCATGTTTAATTTTGAGTATAGCTTGGCGGATCTTAACTTCAAGAGAAATCTTGAAGAACAATTGAAGAATGAAAAGAATCCTTGACGAACCACCATGTAGAGCCTCAATGAAGAGCTCTGGTAATAAAAGGATGATAGAAAGGAAGAGAAGTTGAAAGAACAAGGTGAAGCCTTGCGATGATTTAGATGGAGCTTTGCGATGATATAACCGAGAGAACTTGGAACTCCGGAAAGAAAAGATGAATACTAGAACCGAGAATTACTTCATCATGAACAATCTCCGGAAGAAGGAATTAATCACTTGGATGAAACAAGAATAAGAATTACGGTATGCGTATCCTTCACCAATTTAAATTGATGACAAGCAACGGATTTGGCATACTACTTATTCTCGTAGAAAGAATTAAGAGAGATATATCATAAACTTGGGAAGGTCTTGATGGAACCACCAGTTGGATTTGTTAACAATGAATGAATTGATATGATAACAAAGGAAGAGGAATCTTGAATGAACCACCGTAAGAATTGAAAATGAACGAAGAAAAGATAAAGAAACACCGGGAAGAATTAGAAAATGAATGAAGATACTTGAGGGGATTTAGATACATGAGAACAAAGAAATCATGAACTGATTAGAAGGTATTTGAACGATACCGGTAAGATTTGGAGAACGAGAGCTGAAAGCTTGAATGAATAATTCTGAGATGATGGGCTACGGAGAATCAATCTGAAAAGTCTCTTGAATTGCTTCGGATGGATGAAAAAAATTCTCACAATCGAAAACAATTATGAGAGGATGGCATCAAGCTAGAACCATGAATCTTCAAGAGAATGGCCAAGATTTAGAGGAAAAACTCTTCTTCGGTCTTCAAATGTTGAGAATGATGACGAGAAACACCAGCAAAATTACTGAGATACTCCGGTATGATGACAAGCGAAGAGGTTGAGCCAACAATGAAATGATTTGAAATCGATCTTGGAAAAGGCATGTGACTGATGAGAATTCATTCTTACGTCAAACTTGGAAAAGAATTTGGGAATGGCTCGAGGAAAATTAGAAGAGTCAGGTAAGATCCTGGGAAAAGACCTGTGGGTTAGGGCCCACTCAAAAGATACACCTTCGAAAAATTACTAGAAAGGGAAATTGCACCGGTTGAATTAAATGATTCAAAAGAGATAACAACCTCGAGACATCTTGAACAGATTAGGAATGATAACACGAAACTTTTGAGGTATCTTCAGCACACCGAAACAAATGGTAAGCGAGAGGTGAATGATCAAGAGATACACCGGCATGAGAAAAAATATTTGAAACGAGGAAAGGATATGATCGACACTGAAAGCTTGAATTGGATCCACCGGAAAAGAATACGAGGATGAAGATTGATGAACTTGAAACTGTTGAGCATCTTCACGAGGGATCACCGGATTAGAATATTGACGGGAAAAGAATGGAGAAACTTCACATCCATAAGATGGATGCTTGATTAAGATATCTGAGTCCTTGAAGAAAAAGGGTGGGAGGGCGGGAAAACAAAGGCAACTTGGGAAAACGGAACAAACACCATTGAGAAAACTTAGAATTGATCTTGCGGATGGGGAGAATGATGGGATCATCTCGAAGAGAAGCGCACCAGTTGGAAAAGAATTAACATGACAACCTCAATGATCAAAAGGATTAGTATTCACATAGCAATATGAGAACACCGTTTAGGAAAGGTATGGATTCAACACTTGACATCGAAGCAACTCGAATACCACAAATAAAACAAAAACAAAGGATTTGGCTTGCAGAATAAGCCGGAACAAACATATGATAGAGATTTCGTCCGAAGTTTTCGTGGTGGGGCCCACACGGGCTCGATTGTACAGTACCATCATGTACAAGGCAGTGCACATGACATACGAAGTGTCCCCGAACCAGCATAGCCAAGGGTTCTTTAAGACACAACGAGACCACTGTAAAAACGACCGTGGAAAGGCGGACCACTAGACGTCGAACCCCAATCTCATATCATGCATCTGTCGAAAAGATATTCTAGGAGCTACTTGAATTCCCACCTATAAAACTCCCGAAACTTTCTGGTTATGCAATCTGGTGTTGGGGATACAGGAGAAGCAATATATATCACCCAAACTAACAATACCTACATCTAAGCTGTATCCATCCGTCAACACATAACCAAGAAACCTTCGGAAATCGTGTACCTCAACCTTCGAAAAGCATCCGTTATACGAGCTATGGCAATACTCCCGAGCTCGCCCCAGTACTGGGTTATCGGTGTTATCTCACCAACAACTGCATAAAAGAGATTTTCGATGTCGGCAAATCTCAGGTATTCCAGAACTGCAACGATAAAATTGTGACGACAACACCTCAGAGCTCGACTCCCCGGGTCAAAGCCACATAAATAGACAGGAGGCACCAAGAACAATGTTCTCGTCACAAAACCATCGGAACGATTCCAAGATACCCGCGTGATCCTAAAAAAAAATTAGTGAAATTTGAGGAGAGGAAAGTCAAAACATCTACGTCGGGAGACCTCACCAGAGCGACGAAGGGGCTGAGGAGTAAAAAGAATCCTACTCTCCGATATATATAATCCTAAGACTCAAAATAGTTTTCTTCTACACTCAACAACGGCCAACAATCAAGGGGGCTCCTATGGTCGGTCGAGGCTCTGATACCAACTTGTCACGCCCAATATGCGACCCTATCCAAAAGGAACTCGAAGGTCCCACCAAGGATAGACCCGCATATTGAAACACTTTTGCAAGGTGGATATCATTACATCAACATTACATAATAGATGGGATACATACATAAGGCATACAATGCCACACGAATACAACATCACAATACATCAGAGCATCATCCAACTACAGATGAAACACAAACAGAAACACAAACGACATCCACCCTGCTAGCCCAGGATGCCGACCTGGAACCTATCCCCTGATCGAAGAAGCAGAAGAAGAACTCAACGCAAGCAAGCATCGCTCTCGCGTCATGATCATCGCATGAATCCTGTACCTGCAACTGTTGTTGTAGTAATCTGTGAGCCATGAGGACTCAGCAATCCCATTACCATGGTATCAAGACTAGCAAAGCTCAAAGGGAAGGAAGGATTAAAGTGGTGAGGTTGCAGCAGCGACTAAGCATATATGGTGGCTAACATACGCAAATAAGAGCGAGAAGAGAGCAAGCGGAACGGTCGTGAAGCTAGCAATGATCAAGAAGTGATCCTGAACTCCTACTTACGTCAAACATAACCCAGAAACCGTGTTCACTTCCCGGACTCCGCCGAGAAGAGACCATCACGGCTACACACACGGTTGATGCGTTTTAATTCGGATCTCGTGTCAAGTTATCTACAACCGGACATTAACAAATTCCCATCTGCCAATAACCGCAGGCACGGCTTTCGAAAGATTATACCCTGCAGGGGTGTCCCAACTTAGCCCATGACAAGCTCTCACGATCAACGAAGGAATAGACCTTCTCCCAGGAAGACCCGATCAGACTCGGAATCCCGGTTTACAAGACATTTTGACAATGGTAAAACAAGACCAGCAAGACCGCCCGATGCGCCGACAATCCCGATAGGAGCTACACATATCTCGTTCTCAGGGAAACACCGGATGAACACTACGTACAACTAAAACCAGCCCTCGAGTTTCCCCGAGGTGGCGCTGCAAGTGGCTCTGGTTCGGACCAACACTTAGACAAGCACTGGCCTGGGGGGGCTGTAATAAAGATGACCCTTGGGTTAATTATTCCCAAGGGAAATATAGGTGGTGGTGAGGCAAATGGTAAAACCAAGGTTGGGCCTTGCTGGAGGAGTTTTATTCAAAGCGAACTGTCAAGGGGGTCCCATAAATCACCCGACCGCGTAAGGAACGCAAAATCCGGGAACATAACACTGGTATGACGGAAACTAGGGCGGCAAGAGTGGAACAAAACACCAGGCATAAGGCCGAGCCTTCCACCCTTTACCAAATATATAGATGCATTAATAATATAAGAGATATTGTGATATCCCAACCAAAATCCTGTCCACCATGGAGCAATCTTCAACTTCACCTGCAACTAGCAACGCTATAAGAGGGGTTGAGCAAAGCGGTAACATAGCCAAGCAACGGTTTGCTAGGAAGGGTGTCAAAGGTTAGAGGTTCATGGCAATTTGGGAGGCTTGAAGAACAAGTGATAGGTAGCGCAACATAGCGATAGAACGAATCAACTAGCATAGCAATGATAGTATTGAGATCCAGGGTAGCGGTCATCTTGCCTGAAATCCTGCTAGGAAGAAGAACGAGTCCATGAAGAAGACAAGCGGACGTAGTCGAACGAATCCTCACAATCGCAACATTACCGGAACTAAGAAGCAACACCGAAAAGAAACAAACAACATGGTAAACACACAAGCATAATCATGGCATGATGCACAATCAAGTATGATGCATGTCCGGTTTAAAGAGGCATGGCATGGCAAACTGCAACACACAATACTACAAATTAAGTGGAGCTCAATATGCAACGAGTTGCATATTGACAAAACACCACATGCAATTATTTAGTTTGATCTCGGTTATGTACCCAACAATATTAAATGTTGTTAAACATGGCAAGAGGTGAAACATAATAAAGTCATCTATTTAGGCAAATTTAAATGAGGCCGGAATAATAAACAACAAGTCCGGAAAATCCCCATGTGCATATTTTAGATTTGGTACTGTTCTGCCCTAAACCATATTTTAATGTTGTTAAACATGAAAGATGAGTGCACCAAGTTAATCTAGGCATTTTTACACCCCATTTACATATAAAGTTTATTAAAATTGGAGCTACGGCTATTTAGTTATGAAATAAAGCATTTTAACATGGCATGTTAGCAAATTTAAACAAACAACAAGTTAAACATTTTAAACATGGATGAAAATGGCATATTATGAAACTAGATGAAATTCTAAGCATTTTACATATATAGTTTGTTTAATTTGGATGCATGCATGTTTAGTTATTAACAATACAAAACAGTGGCATTCCTGTAATTATGCATGCATTGGACAAATAGAAAAATCATCAGCAGGGGAAAAAAATGTAGCCGGGCCGAAATAGATGGATCTGCGCTGCTCACATTGGGCTCCAGGGAGCTGGCAGATCTGGGCCTGATGCGGTGCGGGAGTGGCTGGAGCTGGGCCAGTGGCTGGATAGGCCAACGCGGGCGGCACACAGTCAACGGGAAAGACGAGCGGGCGTCCTCTGCTCGACTGGAAACAGAGCCGCGGCGGCGCGGGACGCAGAGGGGACTTGAAGCGGCGGGCGCGATCTCCGGCAGCTCGAGGCGGAGGTGGCCAGCGGAGGCTCGGTCCAGGAGGGGTCGCCGAGGCTTGGTGCGGACGAGGCGAGGTAAGGCGGATGCGCTCCGAGAAGAAGATGGCGGCGGGCGGAGGCGCGGCGACCTGGAGGCGGGGACGATGCCGGAGACATAGGGCCTCGTCCGATCGGACAAAGACGACGACGAACAGAACAAGACGGCGACGGGAGCTGGGGGTTCCTCCTCCTTGCTCCCCTGCTCGATGCAGGAGCAGACGCCGGCTGGATTTGGGGCGCTGAAGACGGGCACCAGCGGCGAAGAAGCTCCAGGACGGCGGCGGCGACATGGCTTGACCCGGAGCTCCATCGGGCGACCATGGCTGTTCCCTAGACAGCCAACAGGGAGAGACGTGAGGCGAGGGAAGAGGGAGAGAGAAACAGGAGGAAGGAGAAACACGGGGGAAGGAGACGGGTCCTGCTGGCTTCGTTGCTGATGGCGTTTGGGTGGCCCGGCGAGCTGCGGCTCGTCGCCGGCAGCGACGGGAACAGAGGAGAGGCTCGGGCGAGGGGCTGCTGCCTCAGTTCGAACCAGATCAAGCGGGGCCAGGGTTGCACGAGTTGGTTGGCTGGAAGTGGCTGCGCGAGAGGATTGGGCAGATGGGATTTGGAGGGATCCCGAGGTGGGAGGTGGCGGCGGCGCGACCGGACAAGCTCCCTAGGTTTTAGGGTTGGACTAGTTTAGGTAGGGTTTCATCTGCTATATATAGCAGGTAAGAATTGGGTAGGGAAACTAGCCCCTCCGATCGAAATTGGACGGACGGGAAAAAAATAGGCTAGGGAGTCCAATAAAGAAAATAGAGATATTTTATAGATGTTTGGGGATGATCTGAATGCAACGGTGATGATTGAGCGGGTCGGGTTCGGGGAAGTTTTTGGACGCACGAAAGAGGGGGGTCGGACCCTCGGATCTCGATCTGGCGGCTCCAGACGCGAGGGGGGGGTATGTTGGACCTACGGGGCTGTGTAGGATGCCTTGGGCTGAGAAGAGAGGGATGTAGTGCGGCCCGACACGGTTTCCGGATACCGAAAACGTCCGACGATAGACTGGCTATATTGCGGTTATAAATATAACGGTTGGGCAGTCAAACGAACTCCGAATGCGATGAAACTTGGCAGGCGGCCTGTCTACACTATAATAAGACCGCACGACAAGTTGCAACCGATTCCGAGAACATTTTTATGCCACTTATAAAATAATATTTCAGAGGTGCCACGGGCGCGTGCGAGTGTGGTCGGGCTCAAAACGGACAATGGAGAGAACCGGCGGAACCCGACCGGATGCAAGTTTTATGAAAACATATGGATGCGATGCACATGATGCTATGAGATGAGATGCATAACAAGAACAAAATGCAAAACAAAAGACAAAAACCCAACCACGAAGGAAATATCATATAGCATCTCCGGAAAAGGCAAGAGTTGGAGTTACAAATATGGAAAGTTGTATCCGGGGCGTTACAATGCCCCTGGCGAAATCGTAAGTATCCGTACTCTATAGTATGTTTAATGCATCTTAGCTTCATTGTTTGCTATAACGTCGAACACGCATATGCAGTCCAGCCGGATCGCACCTCAAGGTATCCTCTTCGGATGGGTCCTTGAGTGAATCGAAGATGAATAGCGATTCACTCCCAACGGCCACCTCCCCACGGCCCGCGGATGACACCGAGGTGTTGTCCCAAAGGATACTGGAACAGGGGGCGACGGTTCTGGAGATGCCCCAAAGCAAAATCCCAGGCGCCGAGCACATGGGGGGGGGGGGTAAGATCCCCATGGATTACACTCACGGGAGCCGCAGCAAGTCCGGCTCCCAACCGGATACTGCGCCGGAACCTCGAAAGGTTCCGGATTCAAGTAGGCAGCCCCTTTCTAAGGAGGGCAAGCCAGCCATGCCGATGACCTCCGTCCAGCCGGAGGCATCGTATAATTTGCTGGAAGTGCTTCACGGCGCTTCCATTGACGAAGAGCACCATACTCTTATGAGTACGGTGATTGAGAAGGTTCGGTCCGCCAAAAGCAGATTGACCGAAGCCTGCACCAGCCTCTTAATAGGCTTTGAGGTAAGTAATCAAACCCGTAAGAAAATATCACCCGATAGAAAGTAGCCCCTCATTCTCTGTTTGGTGTTCGGAAAGAAAAGCCAAACGAGGGTCAACTTTTATCCGCAGGAGTCTAACAGTAAATGTCTATGTGAATAAGCAGGCGTTGCTGCTCGCCGCTGCCGCCCATACTGCGGAGGTTGCCGGACTCAAGCGGGACCTGAAGCAGGTCGAAGAAGAGCTCAGCCTCACGAAGAGGCAGCTCGAAGAGAACAAAGGTAAGTGATACCCCGTCCATGTGTCATATAAAGGAAGAAAAATTGGTGATGCTAACAAAAGCATCCTGATTTTTAATAGGGGCCACGATCGAAGTGGCAGCCCTGAAGAAAGTGCTATCCAAGGCCGAAGACAAGGCGGCCAAGGAGCGCACTGAGCATGAAAAACAGGATGCTCGGGTAAGCGAGGTACAACAAGAGCTCCAGGACTTCGCCAAGAAGTTCGAGTCCTTGGAGCATGACTTCAAGACACAAGAGTCTGAGCTTGCGAAGGCCCTCCAGAGCGCGAAAGACACCAAGGCCGAAGCCCAAAAGGCCCTCCAGGAGATCCAGACGGCCAAAAAGATAGCGGCGGGTAAGGCATTCGTTATGCAAAGCAAGCATGTGGAGGAGACATTTCTTTTACTTACCCGAATTCGGAGCTCTCCAGGGGCATTCGCAGATCTGCCACGCAGCATATCGGATGCCACGGAGTTCTATCATGCCGAAGAGGGGAGCTCTATGGAGAAGTTGTTCTGGTCCTAGTATGCTGGGGCTGAACACCCAATGCCCTTGAGTGACCAACTAAAGCAATTGGTCGAACTCCACAAGTTGGCCGAACTGGCCATGAAGGACTTCATAGTCCAGTTGTTGCCTGGCGAGCCCCTGCCCGACAACTACTTCTCCCTTATAAAGCGGATGGTAAATGACTGTCCGTGGCTGGAAGTTATTAAGCACTCCATTTGTATTGAGGGTGCCCGCCGTGCCTTTGCTTGCGCGAAAATGCATTGGGCAAAAATGGATGCAGAGAAGCTGGTGAAGGATGGACCACCGAAGGGCAAGGCACAACATTACCCCGAGAAGTATTATGACAACATTATGAAAGGCGCCCGCCTTGTTGCCAATGAATGTACCAAGGATGTAATTTTCGAGTGAATGTACTCAAGTCGTCTTGTAATATGAAAACGAGTTCGTGTGCGCTATATAACGCTTTTTGATTTAAAATATCGCATTTTGTGCGGCCGTTTATAAAATTCTGAAAGTTGGCCAGTCGTCGGCTTCCGCCCCCATGTAACTAGTACTGGGGTGTTCGTGGAAAACCCAAACACTCTTTATCCAATTTTTTGGTCCTTTAAGGAGGTGTTTAGCGCAGCGAACGAGGCAATCAGACTATTCGGCTTTATCACTCTCACTTAGCCATAGAAGTCTACAATTTTAAATTTCGGCGAAGCCCCTAGTATTCGGAAGACCGAACTTGGGGCGCTATACACGCCTAAATCGGACAAGGCCAATTCCTCGCCTGAAGTGGAAAAAATCTTTAAGGATTTAAGACCTCTCCAATAGCGACCAGCTCTCACCGCATCATGACAGTCAGTTTTCGGCTTTCTCTACTGAGGTGCTCGTCCGAAAGAACCGGGACACAATCGCAGTAGTTCTCCCTGCGCTACCTTAGCCGATATAACGGAACATAAGGTACCAAAACAAGGGAGCCGGGCAAACCCAACTATTGACCCACATGATTCAGAGTTGATGCATATAATGCTATAAGTTTAGGGGTGCCCCACTGTCGAAAGTGTTCGGACTTTTCTTGCCGTGTTATGGGGCGTAATAAAGCTCCTGGCAAACTGAACGTACCAAGGTGTACATGTGCAATATTAAATAAACAGTCAAGGGAGAATATGAAGAAAGTAATAATAAGCTGATGTTGTATATTGTTTCCCGTTGTTATTTAAATAATACGTCAAAGCGTATGTGTACAAGTAATGCGATAAGCGAAAATAGGACTATTTGACATGTCCTATCCAAGGGCAGGCTGCATGTCGGTATGTAAAACAGGTATAACGATCGTTAACAGAGACCACCTGGGTATTCCCTTATACGCAAAGCCTCTTGCCTCCTTGGTTTTCCTTCCCATGATGAGTCCGATGATCAGGTTCTCCGAAGGGGCTGCATGAAAGTAGGGTCCTGCAAAGAAAGAAGAGGATGAGGGTATGCGGGTCTCATGACGGTTGAGCCATACTGTGGACCGCATCGTCGTCGTGCGTCCGCCTATGCCCATGGTATTTCGAGTGCGTAATTGTGTATGCACGACACAAATGCTGCCTGGATGGTACTAGGACGGAGGCCAAATTGCTAGTCGAGCTCTAGTCGCGCCGGACGGTCCTGTTGCAAAGTACTCCAGACTTGCTTAACGATGTCCGGGGTTTTTATCGCCGAGTTGACGGTCTGCCGAAGAAGGCTGCTTTGTACTTCTGCTGCGAGGGCCGTAGTGTGCTCCTCCGTACGGAGAGAGCGGTCTGTGTTTCCATTAACTGTTATAACCCCACGAGGTCCTGGCATCTTGAGCTTGAGGTATGCATAGTGTGGTACTGCATTGAATCGAGCGAATGCGGTTCGTCCCAGTAGTGCATGATAGCCACTACGGAAAGGGACGATATCAAAGATTAACTCCTTGCTCCGGAAGTTATCCAGAGATCCGAAGACCACTTCCAGTGTTATGGAGCCCGTACAACAGGCCTCTACACCTGGGATTACACCTTTAAAGGTGGTTTTGGTGGGTTTGATCATTCAGGGATCGATGCCCATTTTACGCACTGTTTCCTGATAAAGAAGGTTCAGGCTGCTGCCACCGTCCATGAGGACTCGCGTTAGGTGGAATCCGTCAATGATTGGGTCTAGGACCAATGAGGCTAAACCGCCATGGCGGATACTGGTAGGATGATCCCTGCGATCAAAAGTGATCGGGCAAGATGACCATGGGTTGAACTTTGGGGCGACTGGCTCCATCGCATACACGTCCCGTAGTGCACGCTTTCGTTCCCGCTTGGGAATGTGGGTGGCATAGATCATATTTACCATTTTCACCTAGGGAGGAAATTTCTTCTGTCCCCCTGTGTTCGGCTGCCAGGGCTCCTCGTCGTCCTCGCTATGCAGCCCCTTGTCCTTGTTTTCGGCATTCAACTTGCCGACCTGTTTGAACACCCAGCATTCTCTATTAGTGTGGTTGGCTGGTTTATCAGGGGTGCCGTGAATTTGACACGAGTGGTCGAGTATGCGGTCCAGACTGGATGATCCCGGATTGTTTCTTTTGAATGACTTTTTCCGCTGACCGGACTTGGAGCCGCTGAATCCAGCATTGACTGTCGTGTCTTCGGTGTTGTCACCATTGTTCTGACGCTTACGTTTGTTGCGCCGTTGCTTGCCGTTGCTGTCGCGGATATCTGAAGTGCCGAAGTTTCTTGGCGTGGTGCTACTGTGAGCTAGCCAGCTGTCCTCGCCCGTGCAAAAGCGGGTCATGAGTGTCGTGAGGGCTGCCATGGACTTCGGCTTCTCTTGGCCGAGGTGTCGGGCGAGCCACTCGTCATGGATGTTATGCTTAAAGGCCGCTAGGGCTTCGGCATCCGGATAGTCGACGATTTGGTTCTTTTTAGTTAGGAACCGAGTCCAGAATTTCCTGGCTGACTCTCTGGGCTGTTGGGTTATGTGACTTAAGTCATCAGCATCTGGTGGTCGCACGTAAGTGCCCTGGAAGTTGTCTAGGAATGCGTCCTCCAGGTTTTCCCAACTGCCAATGGAGTTCGCCGCAAGCTAGTCAGCCAATGTCGAGCCGGTCCTTTGAGCTTAAGGGGAAGATACTTGATGGCATGTAGATCATCACCGCGGGCCATGTGGATGTGGAGAAGGAAATCTTCAATCCATACCACGGGGTATGTTGTGCCATCATATGATTCTATGTTTATGGGTTTAAACCCTTCTGGGAATTCATGATCCATTACTTCATCAGTGAAGCAGAGGGGGTGTGCGGCGCCTCTATACCGGGCTATGTCACGATGCAGTTCGAATAAGTCTGGTCTACTGTGTTTGGCTAGGCTGGACTTGTTGTTAGTATATCCGGCATGACGGTCATCGTCACGCGTTGTGGTGCGCCCCCGCGATTCGTAGATCGATCTTGGCTGTCCTGCTTTGTTTTCCAGTATGTCTCGCAGGTCCTGCGTATTGCCCCGGGCCGTAGTGTATTGGCGTCGGGGTGCGGGCTGGTGTTTGGATTTATACGCCGCTTTGTCTCGGCCACGAGGTGGCCGGTCAGCCTCGTCCTGTGTTGGTAGTGTAGGCTCCAGGGCCTCCTCCTCGAGTTGAGGTAGCAACTTGTGCTTTGGGTAACCTTTGGTTGGGCACTCGAGTCCGTATTCCTCAGCTGCCAGGACCTCAGTTCATCTGTCTGTGAGCAGATCTTGATCAGCTTGGAGTTGTTGCTGCTTTTCTTTAGGCTTCTTGCAGGGGCTATAAGCCGACGCTTGAAGTGCTCTTGCTCGGCGGGATCCTCAGGCACGACAAATTCATTGTCGCCGAGGCTCACCTCGTCTTCGGAGAGAGGCATATAGTTGTCATCCTCCAAGTCTCTGTCCGTCGCCTATTCGTCTGGGCTAGCTTGCCCGTCCTCCTATTCGGCCTGCTCGAAGTTAGGCTGGTCGGGATTGTATTCGTCTTCGGCACCATCCGAATTGCTATCATCTCCTGTGCTAGTATTGCTATGGCGGGGCTTAGAGCGGCGCCGATAATGCCCATGTTTTGATTGCTTCCCTAAGGGGTTATCTTCTGTTGCCTCATCGCCATTGTTTTCTTTGGGGTTGTCCACCACATATATATATATCATATGAAGAGGTGGCTATCCAACGCCCTGTGGGCGGTGGTTCCTGTTCTTCTCCTGCATTGTCATCCATACCGTCGATGTCTTCGGAATCGAAGTCGAGCACGTTAGTTAAATCATCGACAGTGGCAATTAGGTGGGTGGTGGGTGGGTAACGAATTTCTTCGCCATCCGCTTCCCACTCGAGCCAGGCATAGTTCGGCCAAGAGTCTCCTGACAAAGAGAGAGAACTTAATGAATTTAGCATGTCACCGAAGGGTGAGTGCTGAAAGATGTCCGCGGTAGTGAACTCCATGATCGGTGCCCAATCAGATTCGATGGGCATGGATGCACGCGGTCTGGAACCTAAGACCGGAGACAAGTTCGGGGGTCCGGTGACACAGATTTCCTTAGAGGTGGAGTCTGCGTTCGGCTCCAACGCCACTGAGTGTGCGGCCTCCATAGTGGGGTCCATCCACCCGTCCTCGGATGGCGCGATCTACTCCAGATTGAAGTCCGGAGCTGCAACAGGTGCGATATCCCGAATACTGTCCGACGACGGATCTAAGTCGTGCTCGTCGTGACCGTTCGGCATTCCTGACGCAGGCCTGAATCCGTCAAAGATCAAGTCTCCATGGATGTCGGCCGTGTAGTTCAAGTTTCCGAACCTGACCTGATGGCCAGGGGCGTAGCTGTCGATCTGCTCCAAATGGCCAAGCGAGTTGGCCCGCAGTGCGAAGGCGCCAAACACGAAGATCTGTCCGGGGAGAAAAGTCTCACCCTAGACCGTATTGTTGTTGATGATTGAAGGAGCCATCAAACCTTGCTGCGACGACACAGAGGAACTCTCAATGAAAGCACCAATGTCGGTGTCAAAACCGGTGGATCTCGGGTAGGGGGTCCCGAACTATGCGTCTAAGGCTAATGGTAACAGGAGGCTGGGGACACGATGTTTACCCAGGTTCGGGCCCTCTCGATGGAGGTAATACCCTACTTCCTGCTTGATTGATCTTGATGATATGAGTATTACAAGAGTTGATCTACCACGAGATCGTAGAGGCTAAACCCTAGAAGCTAGCCTATGATTATGATCGTTCTTGTCCTACGGACTAAACCCTCCGGTTTATATAGAGACCGGAGGGGGCTAGGGTTACACAGAGTCGGTTACAGAGAAGGAGATCTAATATCCGAATCGCCAAGCTTGCCTTCCACGCCAAGGAGAGTCCCATCCGGACATGGGGCGAAGTCTTCAATGTTGTATCTTCATAGTCCAACAGTCCGGCCAAAGTGCATAGTCCGGCTGTCCGGATACCCCCTAATCCAGGACTCCCTCAGAGAGCAAATCTTATCCAGAGCTGGATGAGTCAGCTTTGCTTGTAGCCCAAGCCAAGCTGCTACGTGTGTTTGAAATCCGACCGTTGGACACGTGTCGGTTCCTTAGTGACCGAGGGTCATTTCGAAGAAATCAGGTCGGGTTGCCACTTGGCTATAAATAGCCCACCCCTTACACCATAAATTGGTTGATGCTCAAAGTTAGTGCACGACTTTTGTCGTTTGAGAGCAACCACCTCCGAAGCATTTGAGAGAGAGATCCTTGCAAGGACAAATCCCAAAACACCCAGAGCCGAAGAGTGTTAGGCATCACTGAAGTCTTTCTGTAAGTGCATTTAGTGCCCCTTAGTGATTTTGGTGTATTGAATACTTATAGGTTAAGGGACTGATATGTTTGCAAGTGTACACATGCTCTATAAGTTTATGAGGAGTTTGATATTTACAGTGAAAGTTGACCCCTAAAAATGAATGTCTTCGGCTGAAGACTTTGGTTCTCCTGAAGACTTTGAAAGTGAAGAAATTGGTGTGACCTTGAAGACTTGGATATTCATGCGAGGATTATGAAGTGCAAAGACTTTTGTTTTCATAGTTTCCTTTTCTCCTTCTTGAGTCATAGGAAACACCGCACTGTTAAAGGGGGTCGAGGTAATACTAAGGAAACTAATTTCCAAGTGATGCTCATCTCAAAATCCTACACCTACCCAATCCTTCGAGTGAAGCCATTGGAAATCTCATATCAGTTCAGTTGATTTCTTCAGTGACAGAGACGAAGATCTTCTGGTCTCTGAGGAATTTGTTCTGATTGAGGAGTTAGGAATTCGCCAGTGCAGATTGCCTACACAGTGAGGAACATGATAGCCCTGAGGAATTCGAACCTCAAATATCCGACCGTTGCTGAGCCGCGCGCCAGCTGTCCCAAAAATATCCTACCACCTAACGGTCATATCATCCAAGGGCATTTATGTCTTATCAAGTCGGGCTGCTCCCTAGGCTATAAATAGCCGCCCCTACAACCACTAGCTGGTTGGCTGCTCCAAGAGAAACTGACACTTGTCATTTGAGAGCATCCCATCCTCCGAGGACTTTGAGCAAAAATCATCAAGTGAGGAAATACCCAAATCCCAAACCCAAACACCTACAAACCCAAAGTGATTGAGTATCACTGAAGAGATTGTTCCTGTGTGGAACCGATGCTTGTTACCTTTGAGGACTGTGTATCCTCCAGATGGTTAGGCGTCATGGTCTGAGCATCCAAGAGGAATTGTGGATTGCCGAGTGACCGAGTTTGTGAAGGTTTGGAAGTCACCTATGAAGACTTACCACTACTGTTGGGAGAGCTTTGCGTGATCTTAGCTCAAGGAGAATACAGTGAGGACTGTGTGTCATCGAGTTTAAATACTCAGCCGCTCCAACCAGACGTACAACTGTCACAACAGTTGGAACTGGTAGACCAAATCATTATCTTCACCGAGCCTACTGGTTCTATTTCCTCAACCCTTTACTTTCCTCTCTTATGTGTTGATGAACCTGATCATTACTGTTTGAAGACTTTGACTGAAGACTTTCTCTAATTCCTCAATCCTATTTCTTCAGCCAATTTGTCATCATCCTGCTTATCCAGTGTTTACGCTTTCTGTACTCTATGTTTGTCTTTCATTTCATCATGATGACTATGTTGTTGCTCTATTATGCTTATACCTGAGTACTTATTCCGCTGCAAGTAGTTCTTCGCTTAGGAATTTCCTCACCCTGAAATTCCTTAGTGAAGAATTCATAAAAATCGCCTATTCACCCCCCTCTAGTCGACGTAACACACTTTCAATTGGTATCAGAGCAAGGTACTCCCTTGTTCTGTGCGATTTTGTTTAACCACCTGGAGTATTAGTTATTCTGACTACAGGTATGATCAAGGTCTCGGCTGGGTGTCCTACCTTTGATGGGACGGACTACCCCTACTGGAAGAACAAGATGCACATGCATCTTGAGGAAATTGATAATGATCTCTGGTATGTTGTGGAAAATGGTGTTCCCTCAGTCACTCCGTCTGTGAATGCTGCTAATGTGAAGAGATTCAAGCAACTCGATTCTCAAGCGAATAATATCATATGTGGCCATCTGAGAAAAGGACAGTACGACAGAGTGAGTGCTTTGGAAATTGCCAAGCTGATTTGGGACAGGCTGTCCAAGGTCAACGAAGGAGTCTCAACTCAACGTGACTCCCGAGTTGATGTTCTTCGCAATCTCTTCAACCGCTTCAAGAGACTCGACAATGAAAATGTTCAGCAAACCTTCGATCGCCTCACTGACATCTCAAATGAGCTTCAAGCTCTTGGTGCCACTGATATCACCGACCATGAGGTGGTGAAGAAATTGCTGAGATCACTTGATACCTCATTCGATACCCTCGCGCTGATGATTCAAGAGCGAGGTGATTACAAGTCACTAGATCCCGCTGATATCCTCGAGAGGCTAAACACTCATGATCTACAGCTTGCTGAGAAGAGAGATCTCTATGGACCGAGCTATGGTAGATCACGTGCTCTGAAGGCCAAGGCAGTATCTGAGTCTGAAGTTGAAGACTCTGGTAGCAACCTTGGTGATCCTGAAGAACTGAGCCAGGAGCTAGCAATGCTCGTGTAGAAATTCCAGAAGTTCTCTCCCCGTGGTCGCTTTGGAAAGTCTTCAAGAAATGATGATTCCTCATCCCGTGACTACAAGAAGAGAACTTGCCACAAATGCAAGAAACCTGGTCACTACATGTCTGATTGTCCTTTGTGGGAAAAGGAATCAAAGAAGAAGAAGCACAAAGATGATGATTCCGACGACTCGAAGAAGAAGAAGAAATCTTCAAAGTCTTCATCATCAAAATCCTCAAAATCTTCATCTAACAAGAAGAGCAGTTCCAAGAAGGCCCGGACATTCATTGGCAAGGAAATGGACTCTGAAGCTGAATCTGAGGAAAATGTGGAAGAGGAGGAATCTGAGGAATCTGACTCTGGTGTGGCTAGCCTAGCCCTCGCTACTGCTTACGTCAGCAAGTCCATCTTCAACACTGAAGAAAATGATCTCCCCAACTCTGCTGACAAAAGCATCGATGACTATGCTCCCACTTTTTGCTTCATGGCAAAAGGTGCCAAGGTACTCAAACATTCCACCTCTGACTCTAGTGAGGATGAATCTGATCAAAATCTTAAGCCTAGCTATTCCAAACTTGCTAGAATTGCTGTTAAACAACAAAAGACTTTAGAAAAGATTCAAAATCAACTAGGCAGAAGCGATGACCTGTTGGGTGAGGAATTGAATCGAACCAAGTCTCTGACTGATAATCTTCAGAGACTTCATACTAAGTTTGACAACCTTCAAAATCATCATAACACTCTCTTAACTGATCATGAGAAACTTTCTTATGAATTTCTTGAGAGAAAGCAAGATCTTGAGAAGTTAAAGAGTGAGGAATGAAGTTCTTCAGAAGGAAAATGATTCATTGCTTGCTCAATAGATCAGTACCGCCCAGGAAGAATTTATTCCACCATGTCTGAAATGCATTGAACATGAATCTGCTAATTCATCACATGAATGTTCAAATGCTTCTACTACTGCAAATTCTTCAACTGTCTCAGTGGTTACAATTTCCTCATCTAAGGATACCACAAGTATCACTGACAATGATGCAGGTCTGAAGGAATTGTATGTAACAAGCATTTACAAAAGCCTCAAAGGGCATCAGACTCTATGTGATGTGCTTAAAAAGCAGATCTTGAAGAGGAACCCTAGGAAAGAGGGTATTGCTTTTAGAGGAAACTCAATGCTGATGGAACCTACTGGAAACCTGAGCAGTATCCCAAAAACTCATGGGTTGCTGCAAAAGGACCTCCTGTAGATCCATGCACTTTATCTGGCTTTACCTCTGATTCTTCATATTCCTCTGATGAGTCATTTGACTCCAACTATAAACTATTTAAGAATCAGAACGGTGAAGTATTTACTCGATATGTTGGAACTAACTGCAGGAACGGCCCCCCTATGTAGAAAGTCTGGGTTCCTAAAAGATGCCTTGAAAATCTTCAGGTGAATGTCATCATGACACCACCCATGAAGAATAGGAACCCCAGATCAAATTCTTCACGTGGATCGAAATCCTCATATGAACATCATCGTGCTAACACTTCTGTTTCGCAGGGAAAGTCGAAAGGCCATGAATATGTGCATCATTTTTCAAACCATTATGTTCATAAGTCCTCAAAGAATTTCTCTTCTTATTAATATGGTTATCCTAACCATTCTTCTGTGAAACGAAGTGCACTGGCTTCTATGCCATCATTTTCTTATGGAGCTTGCAGAATGATGAACGCTTTGCCACCCCTCTAGATGTGGGTGGTGAAGAAAAAGAACTAATCTCTTATGCAGGGTCAGGTCTCTAGACAAATTTACTCATCTGAAGAAATTGCTGGAGACCTGAATGTGCTTGAAAGGACGCAAGCTAGTCATGAAGAAATGAATCATTCATTTCTCACGTCCTCATATTGCTATATGTGTTACTGTTGATGAAATTGATATCATATTCTTCACTGATGAAGTATATGGGTTTGTAAGTTGCACTAATTCATCTGCAGGATGAACAACCCAAAGCTACTGAGTGGGTCCTCGACAGTGGATGTACAAATCACAGGACTGGTGACAGGAGCTTGTTGATGGACACTGATTTTTCACCATCTCATCCAAAGTATATCACCTATGCTGACAAAGGCAAAAGCAAGGTATTGGGTCTAGGTAAGGTTGCAATATCAAAGGATAAACACATGGACAAAGTCATGCTTGTTGAGTCCTTAGGATTCAATCTTATGTCTATCTCAATGCTTTGTGATCTTGATATGGTTGTTGTCTTTGGCAAACTTCGTTGCCTTGTGCTAATGGAATATGACAACTCCAAAGTCTTCAAAGGCTTTAGGAAAGGAGACTTGTATATTGTTGATTTCTCTGCAGGATCACAACATTGATGACTACTTGCAAAAGCTTCAGAATGCTGGCTATGGCATCGATGACTTGGTCATGCTGGGATGAGGAACTTGCATACACTTGCGAAGAAGAAGCATGTCATTGGCATTGAGGGTGTCAAATTCATCAAAGATCATCTTTGTGGGGCTTGTGAGTCTAGAAAGATCACCAGATCCAAGCATCCCTCAAAGACTATCATGACCACTTCTCGTCCCTTTGAATTACTTCATATGGATCTATTTGGCCCTACTCATTATGCCATGTTCTCTAGTTCTGCATCATTATATGGCTTGTCATAGTTGATGACTATTCTCGTTACACATGGGTGCATATCATCACTTACAAAAATGAAGTGCAGGAAGTCTTCAGACGATTTTCCTCAAGGGCTTCCACTAACTTCGGTGTGAAGATCAAGCATATCATGTGTGATAATGGAACCGAGTTCAAGAACACTGGCCTCGATGAATATCTCGATATGCTTGGTATTACTCACGAATTGTCTGCTCCTTATACTCCTCATCAGAATGGCGTCATGGAGCGCAAGAACAAGACTCTTGTTGAGATGGCCCGCACTATGTTTGATGAATACAAGACACCTGAGTGCTTCTAGCCTGAAGCAATTGATACTGCGTGCCACATCATCAACAGGGTATATCTTCACAAATTCTTTAAAAAGATCTCATATGAACTCCTCACTAACAAGAAACTCAATGTAAGTTATTTCAAAGTCTTCGGTGCTAAATGCTGGATTACAGATCCTCACCATCACTCTAAATTTGCACTGAAAGCACATGCGGGTTTTATGCTTGGTTACGAAAAGGACTCGCACACCTATAGAGTCTTCAACATCAATCATCACAAGGTTGTTGAAACTGTAGATGTGCGGTTCGATGAAACTAATGGCTCACAAAGAGAGAACCTACCTCTTGTGCTAGATGAAATGTCACCTGAGGAATCCATAAAGTTCAAAGCTACTGAGGATGTCATCTCTACCGAAGAACCTGTTGAAGAAGTCATTCCTGATCGTGAAGAAAATCATACTGGTGCTACTGAAGAAACTGGTCGTGAAGAAACTGCAGGGCCTAAGCAAAGTCGTCAACCCACACATCCTTGCATAGCAAATGAAGTGCAAGTTGAGAAGATCATCGATGACATTCGCGCACCAGGTCCCCTCACTCGCTCAAAAGCTTCACATTTATCTAACTTTTGTGGGCATTTTGAATTTGTCTCTATCATAGAGCCCACAAAAGTAGATGAAGCATCCATGGAATCTGAGTGGATTCAAGCCATGCAAGATGAATTGTATCAATTCGAGCTCAACAATGTGTGGGCGCTAGTCAAGCGACCAGACCCATGCAAGCACAACATCCTTGATACCAAATGGATATACCGCAACAAACAAGACGAAAATGGCCTCGTGGTGAGGAATAAGGCTCGTCTTGTAGCTCAAGGCTACACACAGGTTGAATGAATTGATTTCGATGAAACTTTTGCACCTGTTGCTAGACTTGAGCCTATTTGCATATTGCTTGCTTACGCTAACCATCATAATATCATCTTACATCAAATGGATGTGAAAAGTGCATTCCTCAATGGTAAGCTTGAGGAAGAAGTATATGTTGCTCAACCACCAGGTTTTGAGGATCCAAAATTTCCAGATCACGTCTACAGACTCAACAAGGCCCTCTATGGCCTCAAGCAAGCACCTCGGGCGTGGTATGACACACTAAAGGAATTCCTCATGAAGAAAGGCTTCAAACCTGGTTCACTTGACCCAACTCTTTTCACCAAAACATATGATGATGAATTATTCGTGTGCCAAATATATGTTGATGATATTATCTTTGGCTGTACTAACCAACATTACAGTGATGAATTTGCCTATATGATGAGTGAAGAATATCAAATGTCTATGATGGGAGAATTGAAATTCTTCTTAGGTCTTTGTTGGGGATATAACTGGTGGGTATAAACCGCCCAGGAGGGGCCGGTTTATCCACAGAGACACTGCCAATATTGAAGCCCATGAAGTTATAGAAGATGGCGACTTATGGAGGAAACATAATAAGGGAGCCCAAAGACTAGAGGCGGGTTAGGGCCCATAGACGTAAACCGCCATAGGCGTGTAACTTGTAATGTAAGACAGGAAAGAGTAGATACCGAGCCGGACATGTTTATGAACCGACCTTGGGATTCTATAGACTGATGGGCATCAACCTGCGTATATAAAGGGATGACCCAACGACGGTTTAGGGACAACACACAACAACTTGAGAGCCAGGCAAAGCAGATTTGCTCCCTAGTCATCGAAACCCCATCAATTCCACCACAACTGGATCGTAGGCTTTTACCTTCACTGCAAGGGGCCGAACCAGTATAAACTCCCTGTGTCCTTTGTCCGGCTTAACCCTTTTAAGCTAATCTCGTTGCAATGGCTCCACGACTAAGTACTTACGTTAGGACATCTGACGTGACAATTCCATGACAGTTAGCGCCCATCGTGGGGCTATTGCACGATGGTTTCAAGTTCTTGGAGGGCAAGTTCGAAGGACTCAAGGGATATGCAGTGGGCCGGATGACCAAGAGTCGTTGCGGCAAGCTTTACATCGACGATGCGGGCTGGGGCCCCGACGCCGGCTCAATCGAGTACGGGTACCGGGTCCCCTTTGGAGGAATTCACGTCTTCATCGGCAAGATCGGCGAACTGGGCTCTGAGCCGGACATCTGCGCCGACCTCATCGAGACGACTCAGTGTGCAAGCCCTGTCCGGGTTCAGCCCACCATGAAGCGTGCGTTCATAGGATTCATCCATGGTGCAGAATCTGAACCGGTATCCGACGGTGAGACAACTGTCTATTCATATGGCGAGTCATCCACCGGGGAGACCGAGTCATTGTACCAACTGCAGATGGCCGGTTCGGGGGCTGTTCCGATGGCGACATTATTCCGGATGTCACATCCCTAGCTTCTGGTGCTGCCTAGTGTGTGCATCATGTTTAAATTGAAATGAAATTTGAATTGAGGAATTTTCAAAGCCTCATAAACCTTCTAAAAATGATCAACATTAAAATCTTCTCAAAGAAGTCCAAGGAAATGTTCCTTTTCAGCTTTGAAAAATATTGGCAAGAATTAAATGCAAACCAATATTTTTGGAGTGACTGAAACATTTATTTTGGGCCCTTGAATTAATTCAATAACTATTTGCATTGGATATATATTTGATATATAAATAATATATGTCCAATAATACTAGAACATTTTATGTGGTTTGGTATATTTTAGTTCTAGCCACATAACTATTTTCAGGATTTTATAAAATGGTTTAGTATTTTACTAAACTAAAACAACACAGAACAAAATAAATAAATAAAAACAGAAATAGGAAAAGCAGAGAGGAGAGAAAACTACCTGGCGCTCACCTGGCAGCCCAGCCGGCCCAGCTCCTCCAGCGGCCCAGCCCACCGCCGCTTCCCCCCCCTGTCGTCTTCCTCCCTCGCCAGAAGGACATGGGCACGCGCCTGGCGCGCGCGGCCACGCGCCCCGGCCACCTCCTCCCTGCCTGGCTGCCTCCTCCTCCTCTGGATGCCTCTCCCGAGCGCCACGCAACCCTCTAGCCCTCCTACTCTCCCCGTGCCCCTCTCCTCTCTCTCTGGATCTCTCCCCTTCCTCTGTTCCCCCCCCCCCACCGAGAGCCGCCGCCGACGTCGCTCGCAACCACCGCGGCCACAGCCACTTCCTCGCTCCCTCTCTGCGTACCCGAGCTCCGCCCGGACCCCAAGCCCCTCTACGTCGACCCACCGAAGCCCGGATGCCCCAAGACGATGCCGTGGCGCTTCTTCCCCGACCACGGCCGCCGGATGCCGCCGTCCGATTCATCCTCTCCGCCGTCTCCCCGAGCACACCGACCTGCTCTTCGAACTCACTGTGAGCTCCTACGCCTCCCCTCTCTCTTCTCCGCCTCGATTGCGCCCTGTAGCCTCGATCCCACCGGAGCCGGAGCTTGCTCGCTGCCGTCCATGTCTCTGTCGCGGCTAGAACCCACATGTGTCGCGTCCGAGTACGCTGTCGTCCTCAGCGTGTTCCCAGGAACCCAAAGCACCTAACCACTCGTCCTCCCGTGCACCGTAGCGCCGGTCCCGCTGAGACCCGAACTCCGGCAGCCGCCGCGGGGTCCACTCCGGCGAACTCCGGCCACCCCCGCACCTCCCGTTGGTCCCCCTAGATGCGCACGGGCACGGGCTATCCTCTGGTGCCCCTGGCGCGTCGATCCGTCGACTCTGGCGAGTTCCGAGCGAACTCCGCCGCGGTTCGAGGTCACCGCCGGCGAAACTCCGGCGGGAGCTGACGTGGCTCCATCATTAGGAGCTAACCCAGCTAGTTAAGCAACCTACAGCCACTGACAGTGGGCCCCACCCCTGGTCAAACCCCAGTCAGCGCTGGGTTTGACCGGGATTAGATCCTGTGTCACTGACCTGTGGACCCCGCACGTCAGGTTTGACCTGGACCTGGCCGTTGACTCGCTGACGTCATGCTGGCGTCAGGCTAACACAGTTAAATCATTTACTGGATTTATTATAATCAGGAAATTCCAGAAAATTGTATAAACTTCTAAAATTCATAGAAATTCAACCGTAACTCCAAATTAAATAAATTATATATGAAAAATTATCAGAAAAATTCAAGGAATCCATCTGTACCATTTTCATGCATGTTAGAACAACTTATAGCTGCTGTTTAGCACAAATCAATTCAATGGCATTTGAATAATCACATATGGAGTTTGAATTTGAATCTTGTATTCAAACCAACTTCATTTAATCTGTTGCTAGTTGCATTAGCTCAAAACACATTCATATTGCCATGTCATGAGCATGCATCATAGTGTGCATTGCATTGATTGTATTTCTTCTTTGTTGCCGGTATCTGTTCCCTCCCGGTAGATGATGTTCCGACGTTGTGATCGTTGACACTGATGAAGACTTAATGCTATCTTCAGAAGTGCCAGGCAAGCAAACCCCCCTTGTTCATTCCGATAAAATCCCACTCTCTCGCTCCTGCTCTCTTTTACTGCATTAGGACAACATCGATTCATCTGTTACTTGCTGTGGTAGCTGAACCCCTTTATCCCTTTGCATGACCTGTCATTGCCACAGTAAATAGATGAAACCCACTAGCATGAGTAGGAGTTGTTTGAGCCCTGTTGTGCCTACTCATTCATGTTTGTTTGTCATGCCTGCTACTGCTTAGAGTTGAGTCAGGTCTGATTCATCGGGGATGAATCAGAGGTGTGTGAACATGTCCTACCGTTGAGAGCTAAGTGTGTGAACACGATTTGGTAAAGGTAGCGGTGAGAGGCCATGTAGGAGTACATGGTGGGTTGTCTCATTGCAGCCGTCCTCAGGAACTGAGTTCTGTGTTTGTGATCCATGATTCAGCTACTACCATACATTGGGCCCTGAAATATGACCCCGCTCGACTTCTTATTCACCCTAGTCCTCTGTCCAGGAGTTGCAAGTAGTTTCTGGTGTTTGTAGCTTACTGGAGGCCGTGGACAGCGCTGACCGTAGGGGTGGGCTGTGATGCGGTAGGTACGTGGCACGGTGTACCGCATGCCCGTTTGGTGTCTCGGGAACCCTGTTCACATCGTTTGGGGCTGTGAGCGAAACTCCGGCCGGATCTCCTCATGGATGGAACCCGAATAGGCGATAAACCTGGACTAGAGACTTGAGTGTTTAGGTAGGTCGTGGTCTACACCCACGTCGGCTTTCACTTGAAGTCTGCCGAGCACATGTCGTGTGCAGACGCTAAGTGGTGGAAACATGTATGAAGAAGTACAGCCCTGCAGGGTTAACATCATCTATTCGAATAGCCGTGTCCGCGGAAAAGGACTTCTGGGTTGCTTATATCAGTTCATAGACAAGTGAAAGTGGATACTCTAAAATACGCAAGATAAGCGTGAGTGCTATGGATGGCGTTCTCGTAGGGAGACGGGAGCGGATCCATAGTGGTGTATTGATATGGTGAATATGTGGACTCGTGTGCGCCACCTCAAAAGAGTTACTTGCAGTCGTAGTTCAGGATAGCCACCGAGTCAAAGCTGGCTTGCTGCAGTTAAACCCCACCATCCCCTTTGTTGATAATGATGCATATGTAGATAGTTCTGATGTAAGTCTTGCTGGGTACATTTGTAATCACGTTTGCCTATTTTATGTTTTTGCAGAGAGACTTCAGTCTCACTAGTAGTTTCGCGTGGACTTCGACGTTTAGCTTGTTACCTCAGCTACGATCTTGTGCCTCGGCAGGATTTGGTAGATAGTCAGGCTTCTCAGCCTTTTTCATCTATAGATGTCTGTAATCAGACATGATAGCTTCTGCTTGTGTTTTGATTTGTATGCTCTGAATGTTGGGTCATGAGACCTATGTTTGTAATATCTCGCTCCTCGGAGCCTAATGAATAAATACTTGAGTTGAAGAGTCATGTTGTGATGCCATGTTGTATTTACACATATCGAGCATATTGTGTGTATGTTATTGAAATGCTTGGTATGTGTGGGATCTGACTATCTAGTTGTTTATCCTTAGTAGCCCCTCATACCGGGAAATGTCTCCTAGTGTTTCCACCGAGCCAGGGTAGCTTGCTACTGCTCCGGAACACTTAGGCTGGCCGGCATGTGTCCTTCTTCGTTCCTGTGTCTGTCCCCTCGGGGAAATGCCACGCGATGAATACCGGAGTCCTGTTAGCCCGCTACAGCCCGGTTCACCGGAGTCCTGCTAGCCCAGTGCTACATCCTGGATTCACTCGCTGATGACCGACACGTTCGATGCTGGGTCATGGATGCCTGTCCCTGTAAGTCTGTGCCACTTTGGGTTTACGACTAGCCATGTCAGCCCGGGCTCCTTATCATATGGATGCTAGCGACACTGTCATATACGTGTGCCAAAAGGCGCAAACGGTCCCGGGCAAAGGTAAGGCGACACCCGTGGGAATACCGTGCGTGAGGCCGCAAAGTGATATGAGGTGTTACATGCTAGATCGATGTGGCATTGAGTCCGGGTCCTGACAGCGTTGGTATCAGAGCTTGACTGCCTGTAGGATTACCAAGCCAAACTGGTCGAAGTTGAGTCTAGAAATTCTTTAGTTATATAAGGGAATTGATTGTGGGATGGAACGTAAGGCTCTTTTTACTCCTTATACCTCATGCCCTTCTGATCTGAGTCATCTTATCTTTCCTACGGGGATTAAGAACTAGGCTATCTCTTCTTTCTATCAGGATCACGTGTTACTAATCCGTTGACTTATAGATTGTTGGATTTAAGTCTCAGTTCAGTTCCTACTACTTCCGTATGTTAATTGTTGATCTCGAAACCTTGATATTGTGCTTCTGAGTGGTTATGCCACCATTTTGTAGTATGTCTCCAAACTTTTTGAGCTTTTACAGCCGTTATGCTGTCCGAGTCATCCCAGGTTTCTAAAGAGTCTGATGCATTTGCAAAATCCTTTTCCTCTGGTTTCAATGTCTTTTTAGGCCAGGTTAATCACACAAATTGTTGAGTTGAGGTACTCTACTGCCTCGACCTTTATGTTGGAGTTATTATTATGACCCTAGGTGTCTTAGGGGATCATCTAGTGGTCTAGCCATGATTTGTGTCCCAGTGTGATGATTCTGGCCTTTATTCTCAAAAGCATTCCGTGATGCTACTTAGTAGTAGGCATTCTACTTCTGGGTTTCTGAGCCCAAGATTCACCCTACTTACTTCATGTTGATAGTAATTGCTAGTGCCTTTAGGATATTAGTAACCTTGCGATAGTTCTCGAGGTTCATGGTATATCGTTCTTCCAAATACCATGAACTGCTTATGGCAGAAGTTCCTCGCTGATCGAAAGATCACAATCAGAGTGCTCCCGATGAGTTCTCGATTCTATTTTGTGACTCTGCCAGTCCTACCTTTCTGCATGGGTTATCCGGAAGAATTATGTTGAACTTGGTTCGACATACTAATCTATGCATCCACAACTCAGAAAGTTATATGTTCCTTTGAGTTGTCCCTCTTTAGTTGTCTACTGACCTTCGTCTATCAATTGATAGTCAAGAGTATGCGTGCGTTCGTTTATCGATGCCTATTACTCTTGTGGTCCGTCAAGCCATTCTGTCCTGAATGACTTGGAGAAACAAACTCCAGTACCTCATCCATATCTAGGATTGGGTCAAAGTAGTTGTATTCCGCAGATCAAATGCCAATCCAGCTTTTGATTCTGTTCTACCCTGGAGTATCACCCCCTTTATGTCAGGATTTTCATGAGAATTGCTCCAGCCCTTGTGAATTCTTGACGTAGTGATACTTCTCGCCATCATTTTCATTTCTCGCTTCCGTGTTATTGCAACCGGAGTGCCGACAAGTGAATCGTGATGTGTGAACTCAATACTCCTAGCAACCTTGTTGCTTGGTAGTTAAATGGACGATAACCTCATTCTTAGCGTGTTGATTATTGAATCGTCACCCTAAGACTGATCGTACTACCTAGTCCCTATTTCTGGTGCACTCCTCGACCAATGAGTTAGGAATTATTTCAAGTCCTCACTCATTTGATCATGTCGTCTTGCCCTCAAAAGCAAGATTGTCCTCAAGCTTAGTAACATACCGGTGGTTCGTGACTTTCCAAATATCTTCTTGGAAGTGTTACCGGGTTGTTTCCTGACTGTTATGTTGAGCTCGTGATCAAGTTGGTTTCTTGTGAACCACTCTTTCTCCAAGAATCTGTGTTGGATATCCCTGAGCTAGTTGGTTAAGCTAGACAACAACTTGGAGAGTTGGAAGATAAAAGCTTGCCTGACTTAGTTCGTTCCAAAGGGATATTCTGGTGTAGTGTGTGTTGACGAAAGATGATATCTTCATCGATTGGTCCCTGTGATCAGTTGCTGGACCTATTGTCTTATCAATCCTTCGATTTGAGTGTGGGCTATCGTCAAATCAAATCAGAACCAATGATGTTCGTAATATTGTCTTACTCGTGGATTTTCCTCGAGCATACACCATTACATCTTTTGGTCTGACCAATGCTATCACCTTGTTCACCAAGTCGTGGAATTCCATCTTCATGGAAATCTCGATGATTTGTTGTTGAGCCCATCAACATCATTTTATCTTCTCCAAGATCTTGTTGGACAATAAGTTAGTGTTGGAAACTTTTGAAAGCATTTTCTTCATGCTAGCTCATGAAGTATTTGTTTGATGAAAGGAGTGACTTCCTCTTATACACGTGCATTTGGTGAAAGTTGCCGCCGTGAATTTGAGAAAGTTAGTTTTGCTTCCTCTGGAATCATCCCAAGTCAGTCATACACATGTGCGAAGTATTCTGTGGTTTGGAGACTTGCAACCTCCATTCTATATGTGTCCCTAGCACACCAAGCCACTGATTGATTTGTTCAAGGTTAATAAGTTCTAAGTGCTAGTCCCGAAGGTACCAGACGGATTTGTACAAAACTTCGATATCCTCGATGATGGTTCCCCAACCAGAACTCGATAGTGTTTTATTATAAGACTACTTTGTGGTCATGCTTGTCTTGGACAGCGTGTTCACATGTTTGTAGCAGAACCAACTCATGTTTTGGAGCTTACTATCGTAGTTCATTCCCCGAGAATCTCGCAACGTCGTTTAGTCGATTTGTGTTGCAAACTTTCATTTTTCTTCCTAGACTCGATGAGTCTGGAATATCCTGACACCAACCAGATCTGAATCTCAGGCAGATATGATGGTTGGAACATTTCCCAAGAACTATAATATCGGTCCCTCGGAAACCGGTAAAGTGGATGTCGTGGCCAACACACCCCGCCGGGAGACCTAATATTGTAGTATCTTGATTGGAGAAGTTGGCCACCTCCCCATAAGGATCTCATAGAACTTATTCTAGTAGTTGTTCCTTATGGATTCTTGTGCTCCCGAAGTCCGACCTTTTACTTGATGTTCTAGATATCAAACCATAATTGTCTATGGATTACGCTAGCACATCAAGGAGAACATTAGAAGCGGAGTGCTAAATGTCTCTCGGTCGATCATCCAGATTTTGTTTCCTCGGCCTCGCTAAGGTGAAATCTGAGAAGGTGTTATCTTCCTTTGCATCTGCATCTTCCACCGGTATTCATCATGGTAGTAAGTTGTGTTGCCAGGACCCTGACACGGATGTTGGTAAAACCTTGATGAATATGGAAATGCTCAAGTTCTTGAGAGCACGCGCAAGCGCTAGGTGTTATCATCGGCACTAACTGGGATTGCTCTCAGTTTCCTCGATTATGCTATAACCTTCAAACAGTGAATTCACTCTCTATTGTTGGGTTCTTCCCCAGTTACCAGAATCATTCCCAGCATTTGCATTTTGTTCCTAGGTTGCACCGCCACTGTGCCATTCTTCCATGGGTCTCTTCCATTTCCGGTGGTAAGCAAATTCATCCATTACATTGTCTTCAACAAGGTAATCCACATCATCCAAGTCCGAGTATGCCATTCTACCGACCCCCTCCAAACGATCGCTCGAGAATTGCCTTAGGCTGGTTTAAAGAGTTTCAATGATCTCTGAATCATAGGTAATTCTTTTTGCCACTTAAGGGGATATTTCTACGAGTCACCTTCCCTAAGGTGCATCATTATGGTATCATGGAAACTCAACTCCTCGCTACGTTGACAACCATTCACCACCCTTTTTAGCGTGGAATTGTTGTCTACCTAGTGAACCCTCGTCATTTGTTCCACTCCATCCCTCTAGATGTGTGTTTTGTGTCTTAGCTCGAGTGGTGTTACTATGCCTCATTCTGCGAGTTGATCCTAAGTTGTTCGAGCTTCGAGAAGATCGATCCTTCTAGAGTCTCCTTCTCCTCTCGTGGTCATGTTAGCTGGAGTTCTCAGAGCAAGATTCGAGACAATGATGGTGATCGAATCAACGTTCATTTGAAGTGCACCCTGGATCGTGAAGATTATGTTAGTTGGCGTTTTCCCTTCGTCTTACCCTACGCTTGAATCTCGGGACGAGATTCTTGTTTAGTGGGGGCGAGTTGTCACATCCCTAGCTTCTGATGCTGCCTAGTGTGTGCATCATGTTTAAATTCAAATGAAATTTGAATTGAGGAATTTTCAAAGCCTCAGAAACCTTCTAAAAATGATCAACATTAAAATCTTCTCAAAGAAGTCCAAGGAAATGTTCCTTTTCAGCTTTGAAAAATATTGGCAAGAATTAAATGCAAACCAATATTTTTGGAGTGACTGAAACATTTATTTTGGGCCCTTGAATTAATTCAATAACTATTTGCATTGGATATATATTTGATATATAAATAATATATGTCCAATAATACTGGAACATTTTATGTGGTTTGGTATATTTTAGTTCTAGCCACATACTATTTTCAGGATTTTATAAAATGGTTTAGTATTTTACTAAACTAAAACAACACAGAACAAAATAAATAAATAAAAACAGAAATAGGAAAAGCAGAGAGGAGAGAAAACTACCTGGCGCTCACCTCGCAGCCCAGCCGGCCCAGCTCCTCCAGCGGCCCAGCCCACCACCACTTCCCCCCTGTCGTCTTCCTCCCTCGCCAGAAGGACACGGGCACGCGCCCGGCGCGCGCGGCCACGCGCCCCAGCCACCTCCTCCCTGCCTGGCTGCCTCCTCCTCCTCGGATGCCTCTCCCGAGCGCCACACAACCCTCTAGCCCTCCTACTCTCCCCGTGCCCCTCTCCTCTCTCTCTGGATCTCTCCCCTTCCTCTGTTCCCCCCCCCCCCACCGAGAGCCGCCGCCGACGTCGCTCGCAACCACCGCGGCCACAGCCACTTCCTCGCTCCCTCTCTGCGTACCCGAGCTCCGCCCGGACCCCAAGCCCCTCTACGTCGACCCACCGAAGCCCGGATGCCCCAAGACGATGCCGCGGTGCTTCTTCCCCGACCACAGCCACCGGATGCCGTCGTCCGATTCATCCTCTCCGCCGTCTCCCCGAGCACGCCGACCTGCTCTTCGAACTCACTGTGAGCTCCTACGCCTCCCCTCTCTCTTCTCCGCCTCGATTGCGCCCTGTAGCCTCGATCCCACCGGAGCCGGAGCTTGCTCGCCGCCGTCCATGTCTCTGTCGCGGCTAGAACCCACATGTGTCGCGTCCGAGCACGCTGTCGTCCTCAGCGTGTTCCCAGGAACCCAAAGCACCTAACCACTCGTCCTCCCGTGCACCGCAGCACCGATCCCACTGAGACCCGAACTCCGGCAGCCGCCGCGGGTTCCACTCCGGCGAACTCCGGCCACCCCCGCACCTCCCGTTGGTCCCCCTAGATGCGCACGGGCACGGGCTATCCTCTGGTGCCCCTGGCGCGTCGATCCGTCGACTCTGGCGAGTTCCGAGCGAACTCCGCCGCGGTTCGAGGTCACCACCGGCGAAACTCCAGCGGGAGCTGACGTGGCTCCGTCATTAGGAGCTAACCCAGCTAGTTAAGCAACCTACAGCCACTGACAGTGGGCCCCACCCCTGGTCAAACCCCAGTCAGCGCGGGGTTTGACCGGGATTAGATCCTGTGTCACTGACGTGTGGACCCCGCACGTCAGGTTTGACCTGGACCTGGCCGTTGACTCGCTGACGTCATGCTGGCGTCAGGCTGACGCAGTTAAATCATTTACTGGATTTATTATAATCAGGAAATTCCAGAAAATTGTATAAACTTCTAAAATTCATAGAAATTCAACCGTAACTCCAAATTAAATAAATTATATATGAAAAATTATCAGAAAAATTCAAGGAATCCATCTGTACCATTTTCATGCATGTTAGAACAACTTATAGCTGCTGTTTAGCACAAATCAATTAAATGGCATTTGAATAATCACATATGGAGTTTGAATTTGAATCTTGTATTCAAACCAACTTCATTTAATCTGTTGCTAGTTGCATTAGCTCAAAACACATTCATATTGCCATGTCATGAGCATGCATCATAGTGTGCATTGCATTGATTGTATTTCTTCTTTGTTGCCGGTATCTGTTCCCTCCCGGTAGATGATGTTCCGACGTTGTGATCGTTGACACTGATGAAGACTTAATGCTATCTTCAGAAGTGCCAGGCAAGCAAACCCCCCTTGTTCATTCCGATAAAATCCCACTCTCTCGCTCCTGCTCTCTTTTACTGCATTAGGACAACATCGATTCATCTGTTACTTGCTGCGGTAGCTGAACCCCTTTATCCCTTTGCATGACCTGTCATTGCCATAGTAAATAGATGAAACCCACTAGCATGCGTAGGAGTTGTTTGAGCCCTGTTGTGCCTACTCATTCATGTTTGTTTGTCATGCCTGCTACTGCTTAGAGTTGAGTCAGGTCTGATTCATCGGGGATGAATCAGAGGTGTGTGAACATGTCCTACCGTTGAGAGCTAAGTGTGTGAACACGATTTGGTAAAGGTAGCGGTGAGAGGCCATGTAGGAGTACATGGTGGGTTGTCTCATTGCAGCCGTCCTCAGGAACTGAGTTCTGTGTTTGTGATCCATGATTCAGCTACTACCATACATTGGGCCCTGAAATATGACCCCGCTCGACTTCTTATTCACCCTAGTCCTCTGTCCAGGAGTTGCAAGTAGTTTCTGGTGTTTGTAGCTTACTGGAGGCCGTGGACAGCGCTGACCGTAGGGGTGGGCTGTGATGCGGTAGGTACGTGGCACGGTGTACCGGATGCCCGTTTGGTGTCTCAGGAACCCTGTTCACATCGTTTGGGGCTGTGAGCGAAACTCCGGCCGGATCTCCTCATGGATGGAACCCGAATAGGCGATAAACCTGGACTAGAGACTTGAGTGTTTAGGTAGGTCGTGGTCTACACCCACGTCGGCTTTCGCTTGAAGTCTGCCGAGCACATGTCGTGTGCAGACGCTAAGTGGTGGAAACATGTATGAAGAAGTACAGCCCTGCAGGGTTAACATCATCTATTCAAATAGCCGTGTCCGCGGAAAAGGACTTCTGGGTTGCTTATATCAGTTCATAGACAAGTGAAAGTGGATACTCTAAAATACGCAAGATAAGCGTGAGTGCTATGGATGGCATTCTCGTAGGGAGACGGGAGCGGATCCATAGTGGTGTATTGATATGGTGAATATGTGGACTCGTGTGCGCCACCTCAAAAGAGTTACTTGCAGTCGTAGTTCAGGATAGCCACCGAGTCAAAGCTGGCTTGCTGCAGTTAAACCCCACCATCCCCTTTGTTGATAATGATGCATATGTAGATAGTTCTGATGTAAGTCTTGCTGGGTACATTTGTACTCATGTTTGCCTATTTTATGTTTTTGCAGAGAGACTTCAGTCTCACTAGTAGTTTCGCGTGGACTTCGACGTTTAGCTTGTTACCTCAGCTACGATCTTGTGCCTCGGCAGGATTTGGTAGATAGTAAGGCTTCTCAGCCTTTTTCATTTATAGATGTCTGTACTCAGACATGATAGCTTCCGCTTGTGTTTTGATTTGTATGCTCTGAATGTTGGGTCATGAGACCTATGTTTGTAATATCTCGCTCCTCGGAGCCTAATGAATAAATACTTGAGTTGAAGAGTCATGTTGTGATGCCATGTTGTATTTACACATATCGAGCATATTGTGTGTATGTTATTGAAATGCTTGGTATGTGTGGGATCTGACTATCTAGTTGTTTATCCTTAGTAGCCCCTCTTACCGGGAAATGTCTCCTAGTGTTTCCACCGAGCCAGGGTAGCTTGCTACTGCTCTGGAACACTTAGGCTGGCCGGCATGTGTCCTTCTTCGTTCCTGTGTCTGTCCCCTCGGGGAAATGTCACGTGATGAATACCGGAGTCCTGTTAGCCCGCTACAGCCCGGTTCACCGGAGTCCTGCTAGCCCAGTGCTACAGCCTGGATTCATTCGCTGATGACCAACACGTTCGATGCTGGGTCATGGATGCCTGTCCCTGTAAGTCTGTGCCACTTTGGGTTTACGACTAGCCGTGTCAGCCCGGGCTCCTTATCATATGGATGCTAGCGACACTGTCATATACGTGTGCCAAAAGGCGCAAACGGTCCCGGGCAAAGGTAAGACGAAACCCGTGGGAATACCATGCGTGAGGCCGCAAAGTGATATGAGGTGTTACATGCTAGATCGATGTGGCATTGAGTCGGGGTCCTGACACCGGACCCCTTTGAACTGCCAAACCGGGTTGCGATCTTCATGGTTGGTACACGACCCGCGCAGCACTCCTCAGCTGTGGCGGCAATGATTTCCGGATCGGTAGCCGGGGCAGGAGGCCCCGCGCGCCCGCTGGCTCAAGTCTTGTCCGGTTTATTGGACGCTTTGGCAACATTGTTGACCACAGAGGTTAATCCGGATAATCGGGATGAGCATAATGTAGAGGTCAGGAAATTGCAAGATCATATAGCTCAGGCAAAGGAGCATATTGCTGCTGAGGAAACCAGGATGCCTGAGGAGCGGGCCGCTTTGGATGCTCAGGCACAACGGATTCATGTAGAATCTTACCGGCTCATGCTGGATCAGAACACTTCAAACGACATGATGAGGAGGAGGCACGAGTCTCATCTACCACTGGTTTATGAAGCAAGGAATCTTTTTAACACGCCAGGAGCGGGAAACCAGTAACCCGGCAGCGGTGAACCGGGTTGAAGCACCTGGGACAGGAGCGCCGGGTCAGCCACGGATGATGGACCCACCTCGACAGAACCAAGATCCGCCTTAGTACGTGCCAGCACCGCTGGGCCATTTTCCTACCCCCTTTGGATAACATGATTGCCACGGCGTCATGATTGGCAGCTATTCCAATAGAGGGCGATTCTCTGGCAGCAGTTGAGACATGGCGGGCCAGAGATCTCCTCCAAACAACAATGGTTCGAGAGCATGCTTATTCGTATAGTCGGGACAGGATTCATTCTACCCCTCGCCTGAGATGGAGTTACAGCAGACATGTTGAGGAACCGGCTGTGTCAAGCAGTGGACGGAACCATAATCCGCCCCGTAGGCCTAACCCGGCAAGAGGGAGAGCTGATGCACAAGATGTAGTAAACCAGGGCAGAGCACGTCGAGAAACCGAGTTAGCTGCGCAGGCTGCGGCGCGTCAGCTTACCCCATTTCGTGCAGCAACTTCAGTGGAACCAGGGGTTGTTTTCAGTACTTTGGGGGTGCCATATCTCACCCTGACTCTACGCAATGTGCGGCTGCCCAAGGATTTAAAGGGTCCTCGTAAGGTGCCTAATTACACTGCTAACTTACACCCTGAGTCATGGATCAAAAGCTATGAGATGGCGATGGAGATGCTGGATGTGGATGAAGCGGCATGTGCCATGATGCTAGAAGGAACAACTCGCACTTGGTTAAAGAGTTTGTCTGCTAACAACATTGGGTCATGGGCCGAGTTAAAAAGGCGGTTTATCCTGAATTTCAAGGACACGTGCAAGAAGCCTATGTCGATTGTGGACTTAGCCTCCTGTGTCCAAGAAGAAGGTGAATCGACAACCCATTGGGTGCTCGGGTTTCGGAAATCTTGCATTCATCAGATCGCATCAATGCTGATACCGCAGTCTTAACATTGGAGGGCAATTGCCGGTTCAAGCCTCTGAAGCTGAAGTTGGGACGGCTCAAGCGTCACTGCGATGACATGGGAATACTTATGGCAACTTTGGTTAAGTATGCCGACTCTGATAGTACCAATGATCTCGATTCTAACGAGGAAAAGCCGGGGAAGGGAAAGAAGGGCGGCAACACCAAAGGGCAGCAGCATAACCCGGCGGGCAATGGTAAGCGTAAAGCGGAGAATAGTTTGGATGTTGTGGCTCACACCAATGCACAGGATAATGGTCAGTGGCGTAAGGGTAAACCGCCCCCGCGGAGTGGAGGATCGTTTATCAATCTTGAGCGCATGTTCAACCAGCCTTGCCCAAAGCATGGGACGCGAGAAAAGCCCGCTACACACCTCTGGAAGGATTGCTTTATTATGCGGGAGTTCGAAAATTCAGATCTTTTCCGAGATGATCAAGGACCGTCCGGCGGTTCAGGACCCGGATCTCATGGGTCAGGTTATGGTGGAGGCGGTTCTAGCTCAGGATTTCAAGGTAACCAAAACAGACATGGTAATCAAGGCAATCAGGGCAACCAGGGTGGTTACAACCAGTAGAATAATCAGGGGAATCAACAACAGTCGGGTTATCAGAGCCACCCGAAGCAGTTAAACAATGGGCAGTATGATGTTTTCACCACTAGCCTGTGGAAGCATGATCAAAAGCTTCATAAAAGTGCAGTGAACTCCGTTGAACCGGCGGTGCCCCTCTACTTGCGCTGGTCTGAACAGCCCATTGTGTGGAGTCGAGAGGATCATCCGCCCCGGGTTGATTATCCGGGTCATCTAGTGTTGGTGGTGGCGCTTCAGGTCGGAGGTTATAAGTTCACCAAGGTGCTCATGGATGGAGGGAGCAGTATCAACATCCTGTATTATGAAACCTTCCGTCGCATGGGACTGACAGATAAGAATCTCAAACCGTCAAACACTATTTTTCATGGTGTGGTGCCTGGTAAATCGGCATACCCGGCCGGAAAGATAGCTCTGGAGTTCATTTTGGAGATGATCGTGATTCCAGATCAGAAACCTTAACCTTTGAAGTGGTGAAAATCCAGAGCCCGTATCATGCCCTATTTGGACGGCCGACTTATGCTAGGTTTATGGCAAGGCCCTGTTATGTTTATCTGCAGCTCAAGATGCCCGGTCATAAGGGGACCATTACGGTACATGGGAGCCGTAAGATTGCTTTGGATTGTGAAGAAGGTGATGCGGCTTATGCTGAGTCAGTTTGCGCAGCAGAGGAGTTGAAGTTCTACAAGGACAATGTTGATCCGGCGGATATGACTTCTCTGAAGAAGCCAACTACAGAGCATGACCCGGTCCTGAAGTTTAAATCGGCTGATGAGACTAAGCCGATTGATTTTGTTCCTGGCGATTCATCCAAGAAGTTTAGTATCAGCACTAACCTGGATCTGAAATATGAAAGTGCGCTCATCGAGTTCATCCGTGAGAACCGGGACATCTTTGCATGGAAACCTTCTAACATGCCAGGTGTACCGAGGGAACTCGCTGAGCACACTCTCAATATTGATCCCAAGTTTAAACCGGTCAAGCAGTTTCTTTGCCGCTTCAATGAAGAAAGGCGCAAGGCTATTGGTGAGGAGGTAGCCCGGCTTTTGGCGGCTGGGTTTATCATTGAGGTTTTTCATCCGGAGTGGCTGGCTAACCCGGTGCCGGTGCTTAAGAAGAATGGCACTTGGCGCATGTGTGTGGATTACACGGACTTGAACAAGGCTTGTCTGGCTGATCCTTTTGCTCTCCCCCATATTGACCAGATCATTGATGCTACGGCGAATTGTGAGCGTTTGAGTTTTCTGGATGCTTATTCTGGTTATCATCAGATCAAGATGGCAGTTAAGGACCAAGAGAAAATAGCTTTTATAACTCCTTTTGGAGCCTTCTGTTATGTATCTATGCCTTTTGGGCTCAAGAGTGCCCATGTGACTTATCAGCGATGTGTGCATAATTGTCTTCATGATCAAATTGGGCGCAATGTTCATGCTTATGTGGATGATATTGTGGTGAAGTCCAGGAAGAAGGAGACGCTGATAGATGACTTGAAGGAAACCTTTGATAACCTCCGGGTTTATAAAATGATGCTTAACCCGGCCAAGTGTGTTTTCGGTGTTCCGGCAGGCAAACTTTTGGGTTTTCTGGTGTCTAATAGGGGCATTGAAGCTAATCCGGAAAAAACCAAGGCTATTACTTCTCTGGCTAAACCGGCATGTATCGATGATGTTCAACGTCTGGCGGGTCGTATTGCAGCACTGAGCCGGTTTATCAGCCGGTTGGAAGAGAAGGCGATCCCTCTATATCAGATGATGAAAAAGACAAACAACTTTGTCTGGAGTGATGCTGCTAATGCGGAGTTTGAGGATTTGAAGAAGCAGTTAACCGAACCGCCTGTCCTCGCTGCTCCGGTCGATAAAGGGGCGTTGTTGTTATATGTGGCTGCCAATGCCCGGGCTGTCAGTGTTGCTATTGTGGTGGAGCGCAAGGAGGCAGGTAAGGAGTATCCGGTTCAGCGACCGGTTTATTATATCAGTGAGGTGCTCATTGAGTCGAAGCAGAGATATCCACATTGGTAGAAGCTTGTGTATGGAGTTTTTATGGCAAGCCGGAAGCTTAAGCAATAATTTCAGGGCCATCCCATCACTGTGGTTAGTTCCGCTCCTTTGGGAGATATCATCCAAAACAGGGAGGCAACTGGCCGAGTTGCTAAGTGGGCTATTGAGCTTGGACCTCACGGGGTGAAATATATGCCTCGAACGGCTATCAAATCCCAGGCGCTCGTGGACTTCATCAATGATTGGACGGAGTTACAGGCACCAGAAGATAAACCAGATAACATGTACTGGACTATTCACTTCGATGGGTCCAGGCAATTGGAGGGCTCGGGGGCTGGAGTTGTCCTTACTTCCCCTCAAGGTGACAAAATTTGTTATGTTCTCCGCTTAATGTTTCCTTGTACTAACAATGCAGTCGAGTTCGAGGCCTTGCTCCATGGTCTTCGGGTGGCTAAGGAAATGAACTTAAGCCGAGTACGATGCTTTGGGGACTCAGATTTGGTGGCTCAGCAAGTCTCTGGTACTTGGGATTCTAAGGATCCACTCATGGTGGCTTATCGACGTGAGGTGGATATCGTTGCTGGTTACTTCAAGGGTTATAAGTTTGAGCACATTGATCGGCGCAAAAATGAAGTGGCAGACGCTTTAAGTCGGCTGGGGTCTCAGCGTAAACCGGTGCCACCCAATACCTTTCTGGATGTCTTGCATAATCCGTCGGTCAAGCTACCTACAGAGGAGGACCCGGCTATTCCTGATCCGTAGGCTCAGTTGGTGGTGGCTCTTCATATTATCCCAGATTGGACGGTTCCATATTTGGCGTATATGAACCGGGGCGAGTTACTGGAGGATGAAGTTTTGGCCAGATAGATAATCCAGCGGTCCAAGTCCATGACTATTCATAATGGCGAGTTACACCACTGCAGTGTCACGGGGGCGTTTCAGCGCTGCGTTTCTCCTGAAGAAGGCCGTGAGATTTTGCATGAGATCCACGAAGGCGACTGTGGTCACCATGCCGGTTCAAAATCCTTGATGGCTAAAGCTTTTCGTCACGACTTCTATTGGTTGACGACTCATGCTGATGCTGAGGACTTGGTGAAAAGGTGCGATGGTTGTCAGAAGTTTTCACGCCGAGCTCATGTTCCGGATCAAGAACTGAGGATGATTCCAATCACTTGGCCGTTTGCAACTTGGGGGCTTGATATGGTAGGGCCTTTTAAGCGGTCCAAGGATAAGAAGACCCACCTTTTGGTGGCTGTGGATAAGTTCACTAAGTGGGTTGAGGCGGAGCCAGTTAGCAAGTGTGATGCAGCCACAGCAGTTCAATTCATGAAGAAGGTGATTTTCCGCTTCGGTTTTCCACACAACATCATAACAGATAATGGCATGAACCTCTCCAAGGGTGCTACGGAGGACTTTTGTCAACGTGAGAACATCCGGCTTTATGTACCATCAATGGCTCATCCCCAGTCTAATGGTCAAGCTGAGAGAGCTAATCAGGAAATCCTGAAGGGCATCAAGCCCTGGCTTATGGCTCCTCTGAAGAGGACGCCGGGTTGTTGGGTGGAAGAGTTGCCTTCTATAGTGTGGACCATTAATACCACCCCCAATCGATCTGTGGGTTATACGTCTTTCTTCATGGTTTATGGGGCAGAGGCAGTTCTCCCCAGTGATATTCGGCATGACTCACCTCGGGTGGCAGCTTATGTTGAAGAGGACAACGAACAAGCACGCCAAGAAGCACTGGACCTGTTAGATGAAAAACGGGACATAGCGGCAGCTCGCTCGGCGATTTATCAGCAAGATCTGCGGCGTTATCACAACCACCGGGTTAAGACCAGAACTTTCCAAGAAGGCGACTTAGTGCTTCGGCTTATCTAGGATCAGACCGATATGCACAAGTTATCCCCACCTTGGGAAGGACCCTTTGTGGTCAGCAAGAATCTGAACAACGGGTCCTACTACCTTATCGATGTTCGAGAGTACAAAGACTCACGCAAATCGGAGGAGGAGACCCGCCGGCCGTGGAATATTGGTCATCTTTGTCCTTACTACACCTGAGCCATAGGCTCCTATTATGTACATATTTTTGACAATGTATATATTATGATCAATATAATAAACTGACATCCTTGCTAAAGCGGGGACTCTGCCATTCTTCCTTGAAGATTTTTTGGTTACATGGGGGCTTCTGTTTACAAAGCGGAGTTCTGATTGTCCATTAAATCGGCTATCAAGCCACAACAAAGCTTGGGGGCTTCATACCCATGGGGCCAAAGAGAGTTTGTTGCAAAGCACAGCTCAAACATAGGCACCCACTGAGCACAGCTCAAAATGTTACCCGGGGGCTCTTGTTGCACAGCAACAAAGAGTTTTTATGACCCTTGTAATAGGCTATCAAGCCAGGCTTGGAAGCCAGGTGTATTCACCTAAAACCCCAGGTTCACTACAAGAAATATGTCAACTTATGACCACCACTATTGGTCACTGAAAGGTCACAAATTTCCATTTATGATCTTTTTGTGACCAAAAACAGAAGGTCAAAAGCTGGGCGTCGTAAACTGACTATAGCGACCTTTCTTCTGGAATGGTCAAAGACGTTTACGACCAAAATATTCCTACTGTGGCGTTTTGGTCACTAGCAACCTCCCCAGGCCACGTAGGCATCCAGCGTGGCAAGCTGATGTGGCACAAGATTCAGCCCGGTCCGATTTGGTGTTCTACATGGGCCTAGCCCAACAATTCAGCCCATTTATGTTTTTTTTTGCTACTAATTTTGGTGAACTACACGGGCCAAGCCCTACAAATTTAGCCTTTTTATTTTTTGGTCCATGGCCTTTTTGTACCAGCAGTTTTAGTTTTCTTTTTTTATAAAATGGGCCCATTAGTCAAACAGGTCCCACTTGTCAGGTTCTGATAAATGGGTCCCAGCTATTAGGCCCAGATTCTTCATATTTCAATTTGACATCATATTTGAATTTCATAGTAAGAAAATAACCAGTATTTAAATAGGCAAGCAGAAAACACACATAATTATTCAAATAACAATAGCCAGATTCACTACAAGCTCTACAAATGGCATGTAATACAAGCTCTAACAAGCTCTACAAGCTATACAATGCTTTACAAGCTCTATAAATGCAAAGCTCTACAGTACTTTACAAGCTCTCCAAGTAATGTTACAAGCTCTACAAGTGTTTTCTTCTTCAGCATGGAGCTCCTTCAACAGCGATCAAATGTCGGACTCACGGACTCAAATGTCGGACTCACGGACACGTAAATCAACATCGATCAACAGTACTTTACAAGTCAGGACTGGGCTGACAGAAATACAACATGCCTTCCACAGTCGCCCTGTTACATGAATCAGCTTAGAAGAATTAGAAAAACTGGAGCCAATATATTATGAACATTCCATTCAAAAAAAGGAGTAAAGGAGTAAAGGACAATTTTTTATAGAATGATAAACACATTTCAGCTAGTACAAGTTAAAATGAGGTATTCATACAAGACAACCGATATAATATGCATATGCATGGCACAAGTGCATGTCCTGCTACTTAACTTCAACACATTCTGCTGAAACAACAATATCATTATACTACAACAGCCATCCAATCAACACGCAAGATCTAACATTACTAGTCAGAGCACACAAACTATCAGCACATGAAGACGAACCACGAATGGAATCGGAGAACTCACATGAAGACGATGAAGGCGCTCGGAGGGTGCTTGGCCTTGCTCTTCTTCACCGCGAGCCTGCGCCGCCACCACAGAAACAACATCAGCAAACCAAACAGAATCAAAATCCAACGCGAAACA